>NW_005435054.1:166521-171760 GCF_000147415.1 Chlorella variabilis
AGGGGAGGGAGGGAGGGAGGGGGCAGGTGACGGGCAGAATGGGCCGGGGCCGGAGATTGGGCGGGCCAGGGCAGCGGTGCCAAGACTGGAGGGGGGGGCGGGGGAGGGGCGGCGCCCGGGGAATGCGCCCGGGGGGGGCGCCAGGGAGGTGCATGCCACAGCCGGGGCGCCACCGAAGACGCACTGCCAGCAGCCGCCAGCAAGCCGCCGCCTCTCCCTCCAACCCCGCCCGTCCCACGGGGCGCCACTGCACGGCAAGCACCTGATGGCGAGCACCGAGGCGTTCTGCGCGTGTGCCGCCGCCGCCACCAGCTGCGATTGAGTCATGTTGGGCCACAGCACGCCCGCCGCCGCCGCCGCCGGCTGCACGGGGTCGGGCCGGGCGGCCGCCATGCGCAGCTCCGCGCGGTCGGCCCGCACCGCCTTCGGCACCTGAGGCAGGAAACCAGCAGGCGTCGTTACTTACAAAAAACACGGTACTTGCAAACATCGCAGAAGCGGCCAGGAAGGGGCGGCTGGATCCCAGACGCGGGGGCACCCCGTGCGCAGCTCCCCGCCGCCTATACAGCACAGCACGGCCCAGCCCCCAGGCCCGGCCGCACCTGGGGGCTGTCCAGGAAGCCAGGCATGCGGTAGGCCAGCCGCTCCCTCTCCATGGAAGGGATGTGGAAGACGTAATCGGCCGGGCAGCGGAAGGGCAGGCGGAGGTCGGAGCCGCTGCACGGCGCGGGAGCGGACTCGCATTTTGTTTTTTTCTTTGCACGGCGCGGGGCGGCAGGCGGCGCGCGGCGAGGCTGGGGCGGCGCGGCGCAGCTCGGCGGCGGGGGCGGCGCGGCGGCGGGCGGCGGGGCTGGCGGCGCCGCCCGGCGAGCCGCCGCCAAGCCCTCCACCACACCACGCTGCACACACACACACACCGCACACGCGCACACACGCGCACACACACACACACACACACGCGCGCGCCACCAGGCCTCCTCCCAGGCTCGCCTGATGGTGCACGTCTGCAGCACCGCGGGCGACCAGTCCATGTCGCACCAGCACCAGGAGGCCGGCAGCACCAGGGTGCGGCGCAGCATGCGGGCCGCTGCCAGCGCGTCCCTGCAGGCGGCAGGCAGGCAGGCAGTGCCAGGTGGTGCCAGGTGGCAGCGAGGGAACGGCGGGCGGGGCGGGCAGGCAGCCGCCCGATGCCAGCCGCCGCCACCACCGCCGCCACCGACCCATACAACACACTCTCTCTCACACAATCTCTCACACAACCCACCACCGCCACCACCGCCACCGCCACACCCTCACACACATACACATACGTATACATGCAAACACACACACACATGAACTGCGCCTGCTGGTAGCCCATGGCGGCCAGGTGCCGGTAGAAGGGGGGCATGGCGCCGCCGTGGCGCCGCGCCGCCAGCTCCTCTATGAACGCCTGCACGTCGTTGCTATAGGTCAGGTAGCGGGCCCTGGGCGCAGCGTAGTGGTCGGCGCCGTCCACCCGCCACAGCCCAAACTCCCTGTATGCCGGGGGGTGTGCCCGGGGGTGTGGCAGCGCGGGGGCAGGCACAGGCGCATGAGCGGGAGGGGGTGAGGGCTGGGCTGGGGGGTGCTGCCCGGCAACCCCACAACGTGGCTGCGGTGGGCCGCGCCGCGCTGCTCCCTCCATGCCGCGGCGCGACATGCGGTTCTGCTTCTTCTTCTTCTTCGTTTCCCGCCGCCACCTCAGCCCGCCGCCCCCGCCGCGGCGCGTCCCCGGTGCCACGCCCACCTCAGCCTGCCCCGCTTGGCCGCGGCTGTGGCCTCCGGCTGGGCGCCGTCGGCGCCGTACCAGCGGTCACCGTTGGCGTGGACCACGTAAGGCTGCACGCCCTTGCTGCACACACAGGCAGAAACACACACACACACACACACATGCATGCATGCATGGGGGGGCACAGGGGTCAAACACACGTGGCGTGCATACGGCACACAGCCCCGCATGCCCATGCTGCACACAGGCATACATACACGCACACACACACGCACATACCACCACCACCACCCCCAGCGGCCTCACCCCTCGGGCAGGCGCTGCACAAACGCCACGTGGCCCCCGGGGAACAGCAGCACTGGCAGCGGGTGCACCGCCAGCGAGCCGCCCCGCATCAGCACCGTGCGGGGGTCTCCCGGCGCAGAAGGCAGGCTGTCCTGCCCCTGCAGGCCGGCCCCACCAGGCGGCGGCAAGGGCGGCAGGCGCAGGGGTCAGGCAGGCAGGCAGGCAGGCGGGTGGGCGCTCGATGCACGAGCGTGAGATATGGGAGGCAGGCATGCAGGCAGGTAGCGAGCCAGGCAGGCAGGCAGGCACATGGCGGGGCCGGCAGGCCGGCAGGCCGGCAGGCAGGCCCCGGCAGCGCCGCACCTCCTCCAGCAGCAGCCTCAGCGCCCGCTGCCCCGCATCCCTCGGCGCCGTCTCGTTGAAAGGCGGGGGAGGCTGCGGGCAGGCAGGCAGCCGGGGGGAGGGGCAGGAGGGGCGGCGCCTGACAAAATGCAGGCAGGCGGGTAGGGGGCAGCGGGGACGGCATGCGGGAGAGGCCGAGGAGGGCTGCCGTGGGCAGCCTCCCTCTATTAGGGCAGGGAGAGTGGCGGTCCGGAGGAATGTAGGGGTTGCCTGCATCCCCTCCCTGCCTCGCCTCGACCCCGGACAGCCCCCCTCCCCACGCACACCGCAGGCAACCTGCCTATGCCGAGATGCAGCCGAGGCGCGGAGACACTCGCTCGCTCGCTCACTCGCTCGCTCACTCAACTCCCTCCCCGCCTCACCTGCACCGCCGCCGCCGCCGCCGCCGCCTCGGGGTCCCCCAGCGCGTCTCGCCAGCTCGCCAGCAGCTCCCGCGCCGCCGCCGTCTTGCGCACGGCATACACCCCCGTGTTGAAGGCCCGCCCCTGGCCCGACAACGGCTGGCCGGGTGCCCCAGCCTCCTCCAGCTGCCACGCAAGCAACCAACCGCCCTGGGGCAACGCAGGTCCAACCGGCAGGTCGAGGAAAAAGCGGCCCTTGCCAAGGCTTCAGCCCGGGAGGCAAAGGAGGCGCCGCCTCCAGGCCTGCTCATCACCGGCTCGGGGCGGGGCAGGGGGCAAGTTAAAGGGAAAGCCGTCTTCCCCCGCCTCGCTGCCCTCTCCTTGCGGTGGCCCGCTTTGCCTGGCGGCTCCCCCCCTTTCCCGCCTTTGGCGCCTTTGCTTGCCCGTCTCCCCGGCCTGTACCACCACCCGCACCGCCGCCTGTACCGCCGCCTGTACCGCCCCACCCACCTCATGCGACAGGCAGCCTGTGGAGATGAGCAGGTCGGCGGCCGGGTGCTGCGCCAGGTACTCTGCAGGATCCCTCAGCCAGGCAGTGTCTGCGGCAGCGGCCCCGGCCAGCGCACACGTGGCGGCGGCTCAGAGCGGGGTGCCTGCTGATGGCCGGCAGAAGGAAAGCGCGGGCGGGGACGCAGGCGACCTCCGCCCAATGCGCCTGCAGGGCTGCTACTCACCCCACCACGCCACGCCAACACCACCCCACCCAACGCCACGCCACGCCACCCCTCACCCCAACCACAGCCACCCCACACACCTGGGTGGCTCACCACCACCGCCTCCATCCCATCCTCCTCCAGCAGTCCCAGCACCAGCCCCGCCCGCGCCGCCGCGCTGCTGCGGTCTTCCGCCTCCGCCTGCTGCCGCCGCCGCGCCGCGTCGCGCGACGGCACTCGCGCCGCGCCGCCGGCGGGCAGCAGCGTCACGTGGCGCCAGCCCTGCGCCTCGCACTCTGCCGCCGTCTGCGCGTCCAGAGCACCCACTAAAAACTGCGGCGGGCCGGGCAGCGCCTGTATGCTCAGTACCCAGTTGGAAAGAAGCTCCCAGAACGGAGCTGCGCTGAAGGTGACAAACAGCAGGGCAGAGGTGTTGAGATCCAGGCGGCGGCTGGCCGCATGGCCTGCCACTGGTACGCTGTCGCCGCCACCGACCACGCCGCCGCTGCCGCCGCCGCTGCCGCCATCCAGGCCCGACAGGCTGCTGCCGGTTTGGCTGCCGAGGGCCGAGGGCCGGGGTTCGGGGGTCCTGCAGGCAAGCAAGGGAGCTTTTCGAGCTTGGGCTGGGAGGCGGGTGAGGGTGAGCAGGCTGGGGTGTCGGCGCCGCCGCCGCCGCCGCCGCCGCTCACCCCTGGGCAGGCTGACCGTCGAGCTCTTGGCGCCTGGATAGCAGGAGGCGCAGGCCCACCACTACCAGCGCGGCTGACAGAACGGAGGTCAGCAGGCGCCGGCGTGACCGCCTCCTAGGCCCCGACCCTCGCTTTGATATGCGCGGAGTCATTGATCGCTGGAGCTGCTTGATTGGGACCACGTGAATGTCATGGTTGATTTTTGAGTCACGGCAGGCACCCAAGCGACTTTGCCAGCACTTGAGCCTGCCATGTGGCGCCGTGCCGCCTCAGTGCGTCCCCAGCACTGCCGCCGCCAGTGCTGGCCCAGGGGCCAGCCAACACTGAGGGTTCCTCGCACAATTATGGCGAAGCAGGGCAGATTAGGACTTCCATATCGTGCCTGCTACCTGTGGGGCGACCAGCAGCGGAGTGCGGAAGGGGTAGCGCCGTCCCACACTCTCCCGCCAGCCCGTACCATCCCCAGGCAGGGCACCTTGCTCCCTGCTGCCGCGGCTGATTGGAACGTGTTGCTGTGGGATATGGATCAGCTGTATCGTTCACATAAGCAATATTCAAACACACAGATCACAGAAAGCAGCAAGGTGCGTCAGTGCAGAGGCGGTAGAGGCGGGTACAAGCAAGCGTGGACGGGCGGGCATGCCTTGCGCATGCGCGTAGCGAGGTTGGGCAAAACCAACCCAAGCAATACTGGGCTGTCGTAGCTTGTTCAAGTAGAAAGCAATACTTATATATCAACACTCGAGGGGAGCATCAAATGTGGCCAGCTGGCACGGTCAGCTGGGCGTCTGTTCCAACAAACACCTGCAGCACAGACCGGCATGCGGCCCTGCTGTGCGGAAAGGGATACAAGCAATGCCGGCCCCAGCAGAGAGGAGCAAGGAGGCCAGCAGCTGACGCCGACGCAGGGGCTGGTTTGCCAAAATGCAACACGGCCCAGGAATGCAACATGCGGGAGCCGAGGATGCGCCCCGCCCACCTCAGCTCCGCGACAATGTCTGCAAAGGTCGGCCGCTCCTCTATGCTCTCCGCCCAGCACCGCCTGCATGCCACAGGCAG
>NW_005435054.1:173078-176218 GCF_000147415.1 Chlorella variabilis
GCCCACACACCACCACCACCCACACACACTACCACCACCCACCCACAAGCAACACCCCCCCACACACACAGCCACGCACCTTGACCCGCCACGACTCCTCCACCAGCAGGTTGGGCGACTTGAGGTCGCGGTGCACGATGGGGGCGGGGCGGTTGTGCAGGTACAGCATGCCCAGCGCGGCATCAAGCGCCTGCGGGTGTGTGTGCGAGGGTGGTGGGTATGGCTGAATGGATAAAAGCGTGGCTGGGTTTGGAGCCCCAGCCACGGCACAGTGCGGCAGGGTGGCACCAGGGGCAGCGAGGGGCAGGGGCAGGGGCAGGGGCAGAGGCAGGGGAAGAAGAAAGCGCGGGGCACCATGGCGAGGCGGCGGCGCCAGGTCAGCTCCGCCGCCAGCCTGGCGCTCTGCCGCGCCCGGATCAACACCTCCGCCAGGCTGCCCCGGGAGCAGTACTCTGCGGCAGGCAGGGCAGGAGGGCGAGGCAGGAACAGGGGGTGGTGAATACCTCTGAACTGAGATGTGGAGCAGTGGCGCGGCACACAGTGCTGTAGTCGCATGGAATGGCAGGCCGGTACTGCTGTGTGCCCGCCGTGCAGCCCGGCCGCATCACCTGTCAGGATGCAGGGCGGCAGGTGGCACACCCCCAGAAAGTTGACGACGTTGGGGTGCCTCAGAGCCGCCAGCAGGCCTGCCTCCTGCAGCCAGGCGCGCAAGGGGCAGCGCTCAGCGCTCAGGGAGGGAGGGAGCTGGCCGGCCGCGAGCCCCAGGGGTGTGGCCCAGCCCGGCCCCGGGGAGCACGTGTTGGCGGCGGCGGCGCAGCACACCGCATGCCACAGCGCAGCGCAGCAGGTCACAGCGCAGCATGCACAGCGTGCGCAGCGTGCCGCAGCCCAGATCACAGCGCACGCAGCGGCCCCGCACCTCGTCCAGCTTCGCCTGCAGCGGCTGGGAGAGCGCCGACAGCGCCGCCGCCGCCGCCTCCGCGTCTGCGCCGCCGCCCGCGCCGGCCGCCCGGTGCACCGCCTCCCTGTCTATGAGTATCTTCACGGCGACGGCCGCCTGGTGCCAGTGCGCCTTGTACACGCGGCCAAAGGAGCCCTGCAGGCAGGCAGCGCAGGCAGGCAGGCAGGCAGGCAGGCAGGCTTTCAGGCAGGAAGGAAGGAAGGCATAGAGGGCAGACGGGACGGCCGGGCGGTGGCTGGCGCCTCGGGCTGTCTGGCGTCGCGGTGCATGCATGCTCGGCGCCGCTCGGGGCGCCGGCGGCGGCCCTCGCGCCGGGGCTCGCTGCCTCCCAGCGGCCCCCTTCACCACCCCCGTGCCGCACTGCTTCTCCACCGCAACCATCCCAGCTTTTAGGGCCCTCTTTCGACATGGTTTGGACAAGGCAACAACGTGGCAGCACCCCCCCACCCCGCCAGGAGGATCTGCGGCGGTCAATCGCCGCTTCCACCGGAAACTTGCCTCGCCGATCATCTTCACAATCGTGACTTCCTCGAATGCCACCTCCCAAGCGCACGTGTCCATGCCGCCCCCGGCGGCGGCCTCTCCGCCACTGCCGCTGCCGGGGCCCGGCCCCGCCCCCGCCGCGCCGCCGCCGCGCTGTCCACGCCAGCCCCGGCCGCCGCCACCGTCGCTGGCGGCGCCGCCGGCGCGGGGCAGCTGGGACTGGATGAAGGAGAGGACGGGGTCTTGGGCGAGCGCCGCGGCGGCGGCGCCAGAGCTGCGGGAAGAAAGGGGGGCAGAACTGGGTGGGGTGTCTGTGTGCACGTGCATGGGGCTGTGGTTGGGGTTGGGGTGGAGGGGCCAGCACTTAGACGGCTAAGCAGTTGGATGACAGGCAGCAAGCCCGGCGATGCACCCACTGCCGGCCTGGCAGGCAGGGCAGGCGTGCCAGGGGCAGCGGCAGGCGCGCGCGGCGCCCCCCGCAGCCTTCCCCCAGCGCCAGCCCACCTGCTGCTGCCAAACGACTTGCTGCCATCTGAGGCGGTGAGCTGCTGCTGCTGCTGCTGGGCAGCCCTGAAGACACCGAGAGTGCCTGCCAGCGGGTCTGCCCCTGCCGGGGGCGCCGCCACCGGCGTGGCGGGTGCGGCGCTGCTGCTTGGAAGGTACGCCCCCAGGGCGCTGTCGCCCAGCACGGCGCCGGCTCCGGCGCCGGCGCCCAGCACGCCGCGCGCCAGCGGCCCCACCGCGGCAAGGTCTCCCCGGGCGCACGGCGCGCTGCCGGCGCTGCCGGCGCTGCTGCTGGCGGCTCCAGAGGCTTTAGAGGACAGGGAGAGGCTGGGAGGGGCGGGCCCGTACGCCGCCGCCGCTGCTGCCGCCGCTCCCGCGCCGCCGGCAGGCATGCCTCCCGCCGCCGCGCCCTTGCCGGGCGTGCCTGCTCGGTAGTCTAATCGCTGCGCCGTACGGCGCTTGCGCACGCACACGACCGCCAGCCCGGCCGCCGCTGCGCCGGAGCAGCCGGGGGGCAGAGGGAGCAGGGGCAGGGGCAGGGGCAGGAGGCTCGGTAGAGGGCTGGCGCGGTAGGCAAGAGCGAAGGCGGCGTCAGTGTCAGGCATCAAGCGGCATCAGCAGCGTCAGCGTCAACTTCAGCAGCCCGGCCACGCACCTGCCGCGGCCGCCAGGCCCCCCAGCACGCCACCCACAATCGCGCCGATGGAGGCGCCTCCGCTGCTGCCGCCGCTGTCGGTGCTACCGCCGCCGTCGCCGCCGCCACCGTCGCCGCCGTCGCCGCCGCCGGTGCTGTTATCCGAGCAGGTGAGAGTGAGGTAACTGGGGGCTTTGTAGATGTCAACCTGCGCCGGGTTGGCAGCAATGTTCAATCAGAAATAATTGATGGAGTAGCAACTTAAACAACTGAAAGCAGCCGCCCAGCCTCACCAGATACCAGGTGAAGCAGTTTGGGGCGCCGCAGGCGCACTGCAGGGCGTCGGTGTTGAGGCAGGAGGCGTTGAGGTAGGCGGCGGGGGCCACCTGCGGGCCCCCCTGCGAGGTGTAGGCGGTGAGCAAGGCGTAGGCGCCCAGGCTGGGGTAGGAGCCCAGGTTGCCGGCCTGGCCGGCCGCCATCATGTCTGCAGTAGGCAGGGAGGGGGCAGGGGAGGCGGGCGTCGGAGAGGGCCGGGCGGCGGCCGCGCGCGCCGCAGTT
>NW_005435054.1:176268-177375 GCF_000147415.1 Chlorella variabilis
CTCACCCAGCCCGGCACCAAGCCTCCCCACGCCGCCCCCCCCGCCACCAAGCCCGCCGCCCAGCCAGCCCGGCCGCTCACAGGGGTACTCTGCGCATATCGAGGCCTCGGGGTTCACAACATTGTACTTGGACTGGCACTGCTCCCCTCCCGGGGCGTCGGCCCTGTCGGCATACGCGTACGCGATGCCCAGGGTGACGTTCTGAGGGCAGCCGTTGTGCAGCGTCATTGTCCACTGGGTCTGCTGGATGGGCGGCGGCGGGAGCGGCGAGGGCAGCGGCGTGGAGAGGCCCGGTGCTGGGGACGAGGAGGGGGACGGCACGGGGGAGAGGGAGGGGGACGGGGATGGGGATGGGGAGGGCGAGGCGTCCAGCTGGCGCAGCTGGCGGGCGTGGGAGCTGGTGGCGGCGGCAGCCGAGGCGCCGCCGTGTGCGGCATCCTGCATCGGAGCGCTGTGCCTGCGCCAGGGGAGCAGGATCTCTGAGAAAGCCACCCCGTGTGTCGAACCAAAGCAGCGCGCCTGCCTACGGCTGGCTCGCCGCCTCCTCCGGCAAGCGGCGGGCCCATGCATGCGCGCACGCGGCGGCGGCGGGAGCGGCGGCGGCAGGCCCTGCCCCACCTGCCATCGCCGCGCGATGCCCAGGGCCGCGCCTCGCACGCCAGGGCTAGGATAATGACGAGAAACGGGGTGGCGGGCCACCGCATGGCGTGCACCGCCTTCAGCCCAGTTTGCCCAGCTGCGCTGTCAGCTGCGCAGCACTTTGGCGTCCCGGGCTTTGCGGGGCGGGGGAAGTAATTGGGGGTGGAGCCCAGATAATGCGAGAGAGAGCCCTGAAACGTTCTTTCATCATCCCATAGTGGCCACCCACAGGTGGATGCTGCAGCGAAGCTGCCAGCCTGGGCCACCCAAGGGCGCAAACAGAGGCTGGCAAGGGCCCACACGCTTCCATGGCAAGGCAGCGCAGGCCGCATCGCCCGTTGCTGCGGCAGGCGGTCCCTGCTGGCCAGGAGCGCCGCCCCCGCCGCACCGCCTCGTGCTCTGCGCTTTCCCGTTTGCCCCTCCTGCGCTCCAACCTTGCACCCCGTCTCCTCAGTCTGCCGCGCTAAA
>NW_005435054.1:177561-181252 GCF_000147415.1 Chlorella variabilis
TGCCGGCCGCCAGCGCGGCCGCGGCGGTGCCGCCGCCGCCGCCGGGCTGCCGCCCGGCCAGCGCGGCCAGCGAGGGCGCGGCGGCGGCGGCCGTGGCCCAGCTCATCGCCTGCGGCGGCTGCGCCTGTGAGTGGGCGGCGGCGGCGGCGGCCGCCGCCGCCTGCTGTGCCTGCTGTGCTTTGGCCTGGCCCAGCTGCAGGTGCAACAGATCTGCCTCCAGCTGCTCCAGCTGCTTCTTCTGCTGCGCGGCGGCAGCCGAGGTGCCGTTCTGCTGGGGCGCGTGGCCGTTGGCGGCCGCCCCGTTGCCCACCTGCTGCTGCTGCTGCTGGGCGAAGCCCCAACCGCTGGCGGCGGCGGCTGCGGCTGCGGCGTCGTTCTGCTGCCGCGCGCGGCGCTGCTGCTCCTGGGAGGCGGCGTCCCAGGCCTCCTGCTGCCGCCGCTGCTCCTGCTGCTGCCGCCGCTCCTGCTGCTGCTGCAGGAACTGGTGCTGCTCCAGGAAGGCGGAAGCGGCGGTGGCCTGCTGCTGCGCGGCATCGGTGGAGGCAGACGCAGAGGGCTGCAGGCAGGCAGGCAGGCAGGCAGGCAGGCAGGCAGGCAGGCGACGGCGGCACACGCGATCAGCAGCAGGAGGGAGGCCGCCGGCCGGGCGCGCCGGCTGCTGCCGGGTGGAAAGCAGCGCGTGGGCGGCGGCACAGACCCTCCCCGGCCTCCTGCTGCTGCTCGCCTGCTCCAGGCTGTACAGCAGGTTGATGAGGGAGTTAGCCAGGCTGTCTGCCCGCTTGACGTGGAGGTAGGAGGTGCCCAGGGGGCACCCATCAAACAGCTCCACCGCTGTCGCCGCCGCGTGCGCTGAGGAGAAGATAACCAGGGCCACTCCCTGCTCCCAGGGGCAGGCGGGATGGCAGGGATGGGCATCAGCGGCTGGGCTGGGGCGACAGGGAGGGAGGGAAGCCGCCGAGCGCGCGGCGGCGGCGGCCGGGATGGACGGCGCCGGGCGCGGCCCGAGAGGAGGCTCCTGCGGCCGCCAACCCGGCGCACCCGGTGGCAGCACCGTCCGTGCAGCAGCACGGGCCGGCGATCACCGGCGCCGACAGCCCACCTGGGGGGAATCGGAGTCCAGGGCGGCCACCGCCTGCAGCACGGGGCTGACGCGGCTGAACAGGCCACGAAGCTGCTGCAACGACACGGTGGCGTCCAGCCCGTGGACCTCCACGGCCGAAGGCTGAGGGGAATTCATGGTTGTGCTCCTCGCTGATCAGCGCCACCAGGAGCGCATCCTCGGCTCTCCCTGGTGTCAGGAGGCGAGGGGGCGGAGGATGAAGGCGGGTGCGCCGGAGTTTGGCGTTGGGTGAAGAGGCGGCGGCCCGCGTGGCGAAGGCGCAAGAAGACTGCTGGCTGCAGTCGGCTGCAGGGCTGCGCATTAAACTTGCACCGGCATGTGGGCCTCTCTGCAGCCAAATCCTTACCGCCCCGCAACGCGAAGCCCATTGACCTTCTCGAGCATGTGCCTCTCTGCCCTCTCTGCCGGTGTGTGCACCTCCCACCCGCTCAATCGGGCGAGGCATGTCACACGATTCGACTGCAAGCGGCTTGTACCCGCTTGCCGCCCCCGCTCCCGCCTGCGTCCCTCCTTGCGTGCCCGCCGCCCTCGCGCGGAAGCGCTATCATCACAGAGAGCTGGCGGCACTGATGTTGCAACGTGTATGGCTGTACACAGCGGGAAGTGGTTATGGTGGTCCAGTTGGCAGGCAGGGCTCAGTGCAGGCGGGCAGGCGGCGCGGCAGGCGGGCCCGCACACTGGCCAAGCGCTCCAAGACAGCGAGCGCTGCAGGGCAGCACGCCGCGCCTTCTGCATGCCACCAGAGCCGCATCCGGCTGCTGGCCCAGCTTCCTGGCAGCTTTAAACAGCTGCAGGTACTGCCAGCATGGACCAACAGGAGCTGAACGCTCTGTGTTGCACTGGAATAGACAAGAGACAGCGAGGAGCGCCATTTGGCGCCTTCAAGGCATTCACGTCGCACAGTACGCCGCCGCCGCTCTCGCATGTGCCTGCTTCTGTGCCCCGGCATCATTTACAAGGCTTTCGTGGCCACAGGCATTCTATCCCACACCCCCGCTCTCTCCCTGGGCTCAAGAGGCAGCCCAGCCCAGTCGCGGTGCCCCCTCTGCTCCGCTCGCCAGCCTCATGCCTGCGCCACCCTGCGCGGCGGCTTGAACGCCCGGAACACCGGCCGCCGGCCGCCGCCGCCGCCGCCAGCCCCTGTGGCGCTGCCATCCCCTGCTGCCGCTGTCGCGGCTGGGGCTGTGCGCGCGGCGGTGCCGGCAAGCGGCGACCCGCTGCCACCCAGCACGGGCGCGGTGGCGGCAGCATTGCCCGCTGCAGAGGGACCGCCCGGGCCTGCCGCACCGACGGGGCTCGAGGGCTGCTCCCCTGCCTGCCCGGCTGCCTGCCCTCCCTGCTGCTGCTGCTGCTGCTTGGGCGCGGCCCCGGCTGCCGCCGTAGCCAAGGGTCGCTTCAGCCGGTTGGGCAGCAGCGGCCGCAGCGGCTGCCTGGCTGGCTCGGCACCGGCACCGGCGCCGCAAGCGGGGCCTGCACCGCGGTTTGCCGCCCCAGGCTCCAATCCTCTGGCCGCAGCCGTGACCCTGGACACCCCGCCCGGCCTTGCAGGCAGCGACCCGCCGCCAGCTGCTGGTGCTGCCTGCAGCCGGGGCGCCGTCCAAGCCGCCAGCCGCCGGCCCGCAGGCGGCCGCCGCTGCTGCTCCAGCGCACGAGCGGTGGAGAAGGGGCCCACGGCTGCCGCCGGGGCAGGGTCGCCGCCGCCCTCCCTGTCACTGCCTTCCCCGCAGCTGCCTTCCCCGCAGCTGCCGCTGCCCGGCGAGCCAGCGCCCCGCCCCTGCTTCCCCCGCCGCCGCTCGTCCCCCGAGCCGGCATTGCAGCGGTCAAAAGGGTCGCCGCCCGCCGCCCCCTGGCCTTCGCTGCCTCCTGCTGCTCCTGCTGCTGCTGCTGCCGCTGCTGCCGCTGCTGCCTCAGCCTCCGCCTCCGCCGCGGCCTCCAGCTTCCCATCCAGCACCGCCAGGCAGTGCAGCACGCGCTTGGGGTCCCGACAGTAATCGCACACACCCTCCCCTCGCTGCGCGGAGCAGCCACCTGAGCGCTGCTCGCCAAAGTGCGCCAGCAGGGCCCGCCGCCGGCACCGCGGTTCCTGCACCGCACGCCACAGATGCCGGTGGCGGCGCTGGCGTGGGCACATGGGTGTGGGGCTGCAGCGCCACGCCTCCCAGCACGCTCTCTGGAGCTCCAAACTCGCCACCTCCAGCCTCGACGGCACGAGGCACACGGGCAGCAGCCCGGGCAGCAGCCGGAGCAGCGCAGGCACCACAATCAAACAGCCAAGGCAGGCAGCAGCACACGCGGCAGCCCCGCAGGCCTCGCCTGGATGTAGGCCGCCACCCCCGCCACCGCCCCCTGCCGCGCCCCCCGCTCCATCCGCCGGGCCTCCTGCAGCTCCTGGGTGGAAGCGTAGAGCAGGCTGAGGGCGGGGGCGCCGTCGCGCCCGGCCCTGCGGGAACAGGGGGAAGCATAGAGCAGGCTGAGAGGCCAGGGCGGGGCAGGGCAGAGTTGGGTGGGCAGAGGTGCGACGTGTAGAGGCAGATTGTGCTGGCTGCCGTGCTGGCGGGGCGAATACAGGGG
>NW_005435054.1:181599-182165 GCF_000147415.1 Chlorella variabilis
GGCGCTCAGCAGGCAGCCTGGCAACAAGCATGCTCAGCAGGCTCAAGCATGCAACCCCGGCAGGGAGCGATGCGAAAGGGCTGCTGCGTGCAGCCCTCCATGCCACAGCGCGAAGCAGCCTGCTCTGCACGCCACCCCACAGCAGCAACAGCAGCGGCGGCGGCAGCAGCGGCGGCAGCAACGCCGTACCACGAAGCGCACGTCGCCCTTATCTATCCCCATGCCTGCGGGCAGGCACCAGAGGCGGCGGTGGGGCATAGCAGGGAGCGGCGAAGCGCGTGCGGCAGCCAGTGCCCCACCTGCCGCCCACCAGCCAAGCGTGCTGCCATCGGCGCCGCCCAGCTACAGCCAGCAGCCCGCAGCCGCAAGCCAGGAGCGGCGGCGATGGCAAGCCGCTCCCAGCAGCGGCGCTACAAGCGCGGCCAGGAGCGGCGGCGGCGCGGCAAGGCCAGCGCACCAAAGGCGATGGTGGCACACACTATCTCGTAATCGCCATCCATCCAGCCAGACTGGATCTGCAGACGTGTGTGTGTGGCGGGGTGTGGGGTGGGGTGTGTGGGGTGTGC
>NW_005435054.1:182215-190433 GCF_000147415.1 Chlorella variabilis
CCCCACCAGTCCACACACACTGCCCACCTTGTTGCGCTGCTGCGAGTCCTTGCCAGCGTGGTACGCGGCGCACTCCACCTCTGCCTCCCCCAGCGCCGCCGCCAGCCAGTCGCAGGTGGCCCTCAGCCGCGCGTACACGATGCCGCACTGGCCGCGCCGCTCCCGCAGGAAGGCCAGAAGGTCCTGCTCACGGGGCAGGGCGAGGAGGAGGGCGCCCCGGTGCCAGGCTGAGTGGCGCGTCCCGCGTGCGGCGTGAGCTCACACACCAAAGGCGGCGCCGCCCCCGGCAGCAGCTGACGCTGCTCAGGCCAGGGAGGGGCCGGCAGGGCAGCAGCTGAGCTGACAGCTCCCACACAGGTCTGAGCTGTGCGCCTGCCTTGCAAAACAGGGCTGCCGCGCCGCACCTGCAGCGCCGCCTCGCGGCTGCCGTCCCCCACCAGCTCCTTGTGCCGGACCTCGTAGCACAGGTTGGGCCTGCCCCGGGGGGGGCAGGGGAGGGGCAGCGCTCGCAAGGCAGAGCACCAGACAGCGTCGGCAGCGCCACAGGAGCTCCAGTGTGTTCAATCAGTACACAGCTGGAGGCGGGCTGGTGGCCCAGGCCCTCCCGCCTGCCCCGCCTCACCTGTTGAATGATCCCTGCAGCAGCAGCGGGGCGCGCAGGCCCAGAGCGCCGGCGATGGAGCGGCGCACGGCGGCGGTGGCGGTGGCGGTGGCGGCGATGAGCGGTACGCCCGGGAAGTCGCCCCGCAGCTGGCCCAGGGTGAGGTAGGAGGGGCGGAAGTCGTGGCCCCACTCGCTCACGGCGTGGGCCTGCGCGTGGGTGGCACCATTACAGGCCAGCGAGTGTGACGGGGAGGGTGGTGGCGTGCGGGACGGGCAGGGCGCGGGGCGGTGGGGAGGGCAGCGGGCACCTGGGCGCCGCGCCGGCACCCGCTGACCCCTTCCCATCCCCATCCCTTGTCCCATCAGATCAGCGCTCCGCCAGCCCACCGCCTCCGCTCCCCACCCTAATAAGCGCCTCCCCGCCTGCCTGCTGCTGCCCACCTCATCGATCGCAAAGGAGCAGAGCCTGCCGCAGCTGTGGGCCGCCTTCAACACCTCCCTGCGACCACAGCCAGAGCCAGGCACGGGCCTCGGGATGCTGCCGGACAGGCCTGGTCCCGGAAGGCGAGCCAGGCGTGGGGCGCAGGGCCCGCCGCATGGCCGGCTCCCAAGGCGGTCTCTGCTGCAGGCCGGCGGGCTGGCCGGCGGCGGCGGCGAGCGCAGCGGCGGCGCCAGCACCCACCTGAGCCGCTCCATTTGCAGACTCTCGGGTGTGGTGTAGCTGCGGCGGGTGGGGCAGGGCAGCGCAGGCCGGGGCCAGGCGTTGGAGAGTGGGGCTCCGAGCCAGGCGCCCCGCGGGCACGGCGCGACTCCCAGCAGAGGCAGCGGGGCGCGACTCCCAGCAGACGCAGCCAGCCAGCTGCTGCCGCCCGCGAGGCACGGGCCCAGCCAGGCAGGTGCAGAGGGCATGAGTGGCCTGACATGCGGCGCGCTCACAGCAGTATGTCCAACTGTCCCGCCCGAAGAAAGGAGCAGCCGGGTAGGGTATGATGCGGGAGGGACTTACAGCAGGCTCAGTGAGCCATCCTCCAGGTCAGCCAGCAGCTCCCGCTCCAGCCTCGCCTTCACATGTTCGGGCGTCTCGCTGCTCCACGCCGCCGCCTCTATGCCGCGCTCCACGCAGCCGTTGACCTGCGGCACGGGTGTGTGCGGGGAGCAGGGCGCGGTGGCGGGGCGGGCCGAGGCAGGCGGGTGCAAGCAGCTCCGGTCAACGGCCAGCCAACATCCAGTCGACCCAAGGGCGCTCAGAAGGATGGCAGCTTGTCGGCTGCCGGCGGCCAGGCTGGGAGGGCAGGCAGGCACTGCACAGGCAGGCCACCACCCGCAATCCTTGCCTGGTCCCGTGCGAGCGCCAGCAGGGGGGTCACCACGACGGTGAACTGGTTGCGGTACAGCGGCGCCAGCTGGAAAGCCAGAGACTTGCCGCCGCCTGCAGGGGGCCAAGAGCCGCCGCGAGGGTGGGTGGCTCCCTCCTTCCGTCCCGGCAACAGCGGCGGCCGCCAGGCCACCGCCGCACAAAAAGGGCGAGCACCCAGCTGGACGTTTGACCGGGGCGGGCCGCAGCCTGTGCTTCACCGGTGGGCAGGATCAGCAGCACGTCCTTGCCGCCCAGCGTGGCGGCCACGGCCTCTGCCTGTAGCGGCCTGAACTCGGCGTGGCCCCAGTGCTGCATCATCACGCGGGCAAGGCCGGCACGCAGAGTGGCATCCACGGCGGGCGGAGCCGGCGCCGGCGGCACGGCGCCCTGCTGCTGCTGCTGCCTGCTGGGGAGCCCCGGCTGCGGCGACATAGGGATGGCCGCGGCGCGGGAAAAGGGCCTGGCGAAAGCCGGGCGGGAAGTTGCAACCCTGAGGGTGTCGGCGGGCTGGCCCCAGGAGCGTAAATTGAAAATTGGGATTGGTTTAAATCGTTGAGCATTGAAAGAGCCGCGTTAAGGAAGCCTAAGCTCGCATTTTAGCCTGCGCCGCTGCGTGTGCTGTGCGCGGGAGTGGCGGCGGAGGGCGGAGTGCTGCAGAAGCCTCCGGCGCTGCCTGGCGCACCGTTCTGTCGCTGATCTAGGGAGATTAACAAGTTGCAAACACATCTCTTGGGCGGCTTCTGAATCGGGCCCTTTGCCTTGCACACGGCGGAAGCTGCCGCCGTGCGACAGACAATAATATGAGTGATTTGGGTGCAAGCCCACGATTGCGTGGGATCGGATTCTGACCACCCTCTGACACTATCCTGGACCCTCCATAAACTCCCCTGCTGCTGCGAAGCAGGTCTGTGCTTGGCGGCGGCGGCGCTGCCGCCACCGGCGGGGCCCCACCACTGCCCCTGGATTGCGATTGTGAGCGCTGCATTGTTCAGCTGGTACCGGGGTAGGCCACAGAGGGCAAATCGAGCAATTTTGAACGACCGCTCGAAGATTCACTCCCGAGACGATCGTACCAGCCCGCCCAAAACAGGTCCATCAGCCTCCTGCGCCGGCCTCTCGGCACTCTAAGTCGCTCTGCCCACCCCATCACTGCCCAAGCTCTGCCGCTCGCACTTTGGCTCCTTCGCGCCCAGCGCAAAATATCTGCCTTGTCTATCTTTGGGAAGAGGTCCTCCATTTCGCTCCGCACCCTCACACAAACACTCCAGACGTTGATGCTCGCCATGTGGGGGCCCACGGGGCAGCAGCAGCAGGCAGCGGGGCAGGGGAAGGCATCTGCTCTGGGCCGTGTGGAGTCGCGGACCTCCGTGCTCGAGCTGTGGGGCTCAGACTGCTCCGACAGCGAGGTGGGTGGCCAGGGGGGCGGCACAACCGCCGATTCCCACTTTGCTGGATGGCATCACCCGTTGCATCCGCCCTCCCCGCTGAGCCGCCCCTTTTACCCGCCCTGCAGGCCAGCAGCCCCGATCGGTCGTCACACGGCAGCCCCGGCGGGCTGCCGCTGCTGGACGCGGTGATGGGCTCAGTGTGCGCCGCCGCCATGGGCGGCCAGGCGCTGCCGCCGCGCACCCTGCACCTGCTGCAGCAGCTGTTCCCCAGCGCCAGCGCCATCAGCGCCACCGTGCCTTCCGCCGATGGCCTGGGCATGGCGGTCGTCACGCTGATGCAGCCGCCAGCGCCTCCGCAGCCGCGCCGCGGCCGCGGCGGCATCCCCGCCGTGCCGCACCACCACCCGACCGCGCAGCAGCAGCTGGCGCAGCCCCTGGCAGCCGGCGGCGTGCTGTCCTTCGGCCTGTCGACCCAGCCGCCCGCGGCAGAGCTGCAGCTGATGCAGGCATTTGCCGACGAGCTGAGCAGCCGGCTGGATGGCGGCGCCCGCAAGAAGGTGCGCTCCCGCCGGCACGGAAGGCCCCCCTTTGCTCCCTTGCGCCGAGCTCCCCGCCCGCCGCCCTGCTGCCTAGCATCGGACCCATGCCTGGGGTTGCCCGCCAGGCGATCCTTGCCCTGCCGCAGCCGAAGCATTGCCAGCAGCCGCATCCCCTCTGGCTTCGCGCTGCCCGCTCATCCCTCCTTGCCGCCCACGCTGCGCGCAGGCTGCCCCCGCGCCGACCCCGCTGCTGGCCGGAGGGCCCGCCCCCGGCGCACTCATGCCGCTTGACTGCTTCTGGATGTCATGCTGAGCGGCATGCCATACCTGGGGCCCTCTGGCCCTCTGCTCCTGGCCCCACACCCCTACCCGCGAGCGCCCGCAGTGAGGTTGCGGGCCCGCTCCGGAGACGTGACTTGCCCATAGCACTCGCATGTTTTAAGTGCATGTTGCCCCCCCCACATTCTTGCCCTCGCCACGATGCTGCGAGGGCCGCCCACGCCAGCCAACAATTGAAGCTCTGCCCAACGAACGACGCTCCCCCTTGCCTGCTCCCTGCCCTTCCTTCCCGCCTTGGCGCCCCCCAAGCTTATCTTATGAGCCTACGAGTCTCACACTGCAGTTCCAATCCATTCAATCAATCCCCACCCCAACTTATGCCCCCTGCTGCGCACACTGGCGCCATTCCTGAGCCGGGGCGCTGGCAGCAGGCCGCCGCTTGGGAGGCGCCTCGCCGCACGCCCAACGCCCGCCGCACACCCCAGCACACGTTTTCCCGCCCTCTCTCTCCTCCCTGTTACTCGAGTCTCTTGAACAAAAGCTTAAGTGAAGCTCTTGCCTCTGCCATGAACACGCGAGTTTTCCTCTGCCATTCAACGTGTCCCTCTGCCTTCTCAACCGAGCGCCCAGCTGGCGCGCCGCGGCGCCGCCGGACGCGCCAACGCCCCTCCCAGCCCTCCCCCGTCATTCCCCGGACCCACGGTGGGCTTGCATTCACCCTGTAACCCCCCCAAGCTGCTTAAACCTGCGAAACCAAAGGTTCTGGCCGAGATACAGTGCAGGAGCATATCTCGGCCACGTTATGCGGTCTGCTGACTCTGCCCATTCGGCCATCGGCCCGCATTCCCACATTCAATCGCCCACCCAATCCAGGCAAGGGAGCTTGCCACCCATCGCCCCAGCCCTCCAGTCCCTGTTTCGTGGAGGCCTCCACACTTTGCAAGCCATGCGGCCAGCGGCTCGCTTCAGCAGCAGGGCCGGCGCGTACGGGGTGGAGAAACCCCTGCGTGCCGCCCAGGCATGCACAAAGGCGGCAGAGGCGACCAAGCTGAGGCCCGCCCACGCCGCCCAGCTCGATGGCGACAATCTCTGCGCCTCGCTCAGCAGCGTGCTGTCACCTTGCTGCCAGACCCCCACAGCCACGGTAGGGGGCGGGTGCCGCCCGCCTCGGGCCCGGGTGGGGCGTCCTGAGAGGGATGCATGGTGGTGGTAGCTAGCGACGCAATCGGTGGTAGTTGTCTGGCCACAATTCAAGTTCTGAGGCTCCCCGAAGGCCTGCCATGCCCTGGGCGAGCTCCATGGCTGTTGTGAGCTCGCTCCACCGGCCCCCACCCGCGCTGCTGCCCCCCTTGCAGGCTTCCCGCCCAGCGCCGCCGCCCGCCGCCGAGCTGGCGCCTGAGGCCCGCGAGCAGCTGCACGCGCTCCTGGATGCCGGCCGCCTGCTGGGGCGCCTGCTGGACGGCCTGGCCCGCGCGCTGGCGGGCCGGCAGGCCCTGCCCAGCCACGTCGAGGCCCTGCTGGCCCGCCTCTTCCCCTCGGCACGCACCATCAGCGTCACGCTGCCGTCGGCAGGTGCGCGGCAGCCGGGCCGCCAGCCGCGCGGGCGCTGCGGGCCACGCCAGCTGGCGCGGGCGTCGCGCCGGGCGCTGCCAGCACGCCGCAGGGCAGCGGCCTGCCTGCTCACCCGCCTGCCTGCTCACACGCCCGCCTGCTCGCCTGCCTGCCTTGCCTCCCCGCCTGCCTGCCGCAGACGGCCAGGGCCTGGCTGTGACCACCCTGCTGCACGCCTGCCAGCCGGCGGCCCAGAGCGGCGGCGCCGCGCACCACAGCGAGCCCCTGGGGCGCGGCGTCTGCTCCTTCCACCTCTCGGTGCCACCCAGCGGTGCCTCACTGCGCCTCATGCGCGCGTTAATGCACCAGCTGGCGGCGCGGCTGCGGCTGGAGGCGGCAGAGGGCGCCGCCGCCGCCACGGCCGCGACCCCGGCCTGCAGGGTGAGCGCGAGCGCAGAGGCTCCGGGGGCCGCGCAGCCACTGCACGTGTGTAGTTACAGCCCGCCGCGGGCCGCCCTGACTGCCCCGCCTGGCGCACACCTGGCGCGCCGAGCCAGCCCCGCCCGGCCCCGGCACTCACTCGCCGCCTCTCGCCGCCGCCGCCCGCCTCCCGCTGTGCAGCCGCCCATGGCGCGCGGCGCGGCCGCGGCGCCGCGCCCGGCCTACGCCGCCCCCGCCCCGTCTGGCGCCCTCGGCCACTCAATGCCGGCAGACTGCTTCTGGATGTCGATGTGAGCATGCGCGGCGGCAGGCTGGAGCATGGAGGTTTGTTGCCAGAAGCCAGAAGCCAGAGCCGCGGCTGTGACGCCGTGCCCTGCGCTCCTCTGCAGCACGCCTCCTTCCCTCCCGTCCCATCCCAACATTGCCCCTCAATTTCCGACCCCCCGAAACCCCTTCCCTGAGCCTTCCCCAGGCACACGGCGCCCTGCGGGCCCTCCTCTCTTTTGTCTGCTCCTTTCTTCTGCCTGCTCCTGTCCGAAACCGCCCTTTGGCGCCCGGCAGCCAGGACCTGCCCGCCGTCGCCCTCTCCCCTGTCCTGCGGCCCTTTCAGCCGCAGCAGCCGAGCCTCGCATCCAGCGCATGCATCCAGCCTCCTTTCCCTTTCCCCCTTTTTTCCTCCCGCCCGGCCCGATCCACCTGCCGAGCGGCGGCACGGCTGGCATGCACCCGACCCGATATAGGATGCCCCGTTGCCTGTACATTACCTGCTTTCGGCACTGTACTGCTGTATTGCCCCCTCCCCCTGCAGCTGCCACCCCCTCCAGCGCACGCCGGCAAGTAGCGGGCCGCAGCGCCCCTTGTCCCACCACCACCGACCCTTCATCAGGAATGCACTCCTCATCTGCCGCCGTTTGCGCGGCACCCGGGCGTCCCGCCCACCCCAAACCCCTCTCCCTTTTGATGCCTGGACCTTTCATGCTTTCCACCCGGGCAGCCTGTTTTTTCCTCCCCTGAACCCCTCCGTCTTTCATGCCGCAATCACCGAACGCACTGCCACACTTTGTGCTGCGTGTTGTTTGCTTCGCGCCTGTGTCGTGCCGTGCATGTGCTGTGTTCTCAAGCTGCCCTTTTATTTCTCTCCGCCCTGCCCTGCCCGCCAGCGCCTGCCGCCACCACCCGTCCTGGCCCCTCCCCTCCTGCCCCTGCCGCTTGTCCCCCATTTACGTCCCCTTACTGACGAATCCTCTTTCTGACTGCCTTCTTTTCTTGTTGTTTGCTTGCTCCCTTATGGTCCCATGAGGCAGGCCACCGCCCCGTGGCCGGCAGTTTTTGTTGCGGGCATCCTGTTTTTCCCGCCCAGCGATGTAACCCGCAACCGCCTCGCTGGGCCGGCCGCACCACAGAAGGCTGCGCCCCCGCGCCAGCTGGCACTTGCCGCTGCTGCGCAGCAGCATGCCCTCAGTATGGGCCAGGGTCATATCGGCCGTGTGGCATGAAGTTGCAAGCACAGCCCTTTCTCTTCCTCTCCTGGCCGCCACACGCAGCGCAGGCGTGGAAGGGAGGTGGGGATTTACAGCGGGGCAGGGCCGCCCTGAATGGCAGGGCGGATGCATGCAGATGGACGGATTTGTGCTGATGGGGGCAGAGACAGTCACGGATCGGAGGGGGGATCAGAACAGCAGATGTGCAGGGGCATGGGGAGTAAGGGGGAAGGGCCTCGTGGCAGGAAAAGGGGGTGGAGGGCTCCAGATCAAACCTGGCAGGTGCCCCCTCGGAAACAACAGAGTCACTCCCAGATTTGAGAATCAAAAGTGGAGGCCGGCGTGGAGAGGCAGCACGGAACGGCGGCAGGGAGGCCCGGCGGGGCTGTCCAAAACCGCGCTGGGTGGCAGCCAAAAGCCAAACAGGCACGCGCGGTGCGGAGGCCTCAGGCCTAGGCGGCGGCACGCGGCGCCCACCCCGGCCGCGGTGTCGCCCGCAGCGCAGCGGCCGCCGCTGGCAGCCGCGCTGCGCAGCTGCTCAGTAGCCGCCGCTCGGCGGCTTGTCATCCATCATATCAT
>NW_005435054.1:190483-214940 GCF_000147415.1 Chlorella variabilis
GGGGCCCGCGCCGCCCTGGGGCAGCATGGGCTGGAAGGCGGCGGCGGCGGCGGCGGCGCCGCCGCTGTGCCGCACCACGCCGCCGCCCGGTACCGGCGCGGTACCGGCATACTGCGGGTGCTGGTACATCATGTAGCCGGGCGCGGTGCCCGCCCACTGCTGCATCTGCATTGGGGGCAGGCGGCCAGGCGGGGCAGGCGGGCAGGCAGGCGGGCGGGCGATGAGACTCGCCAAGGCCGTCAACTAAAGTGAATGGCACGAAAAATACTACATAGATATTGTCATGAAAAGGGCATACGACGTTCTGGCAGGCCCCACGCAGGCAGCCGGCGCGAGCAGCGGCGAGCGCCGGTCAGGGCAGCGCCGCCGGCCAGCCAGCCAGCCACCCGGCTCTGCCCCCACCTGCTGCATGTAAGGCATCCACTGCCCCGCCATCAGCGGCTGCGGCGCCATGCCGCCCGCCGCTGCATACATGGCGGGAGGGTATGCGCCGGTGGGGGCGCCCTGTGGGCCGCCCGCCGGCGCAGCCATGTAGCCGGCAGGGATGCCGGCGGGGGGCTGCAGGCGTGAGGGGTGGGATGGGGCAGGGGTGTGTGCGCTGCTGCGTGCAGGTGCATGTGTGTGTGCTGCTGCGTGCATGCGTGTGTGCATGTGTGTGCGCAAGCCGTGGCTTCAGCCAGCGCCAAGCGATGTGCTGCCAGCGGGGCTGGGCTGCCAGCGGGGCTGGGCTGCACAGGCCACGCGACGAGCCCCCGCACCCCCTCCGCCGATGTCCCCGCCGCTCGAGCCAGCAGCACGCGACACGCGGGCCTGCCAGCTCGCCACGCCCCATCCTGCGCCCAGGCCTGCCAGCCCCAGCGCCACGCCCCATCCTGCGCCCAGGCCTGCCAGCCCCAGCACCACGCCCCATCCCTGCGCCTCACCTGCACCGCCATGCCCATGTGCTGCATCATGCCCGGCTGCGCCTGGTACTGGGCGAAACCGGCGGCGGCGGTCCCGCCGCCACCTGGCGCCATGCCCAGCCCCGCGGCGCCCACCATCATCCAGGGGACGTGCGCCCCGGAGGGAGAGCCTGTGAGGAGGAAAGGGAGAAAGGCGGCAGCGGCGGCAGGTGGGCGGCGGCGGCAGCGGGTGAGGTAAGGTGAGCGTCTCCAGCTGTGCTGCTGCAACGCAACACGGCAGGCAGCCGGCTGGCTGTCCGGCAGGCTGGGAGAGGCTGCTTCGGCCGTGGCAAGCGGAGGCGCCGGCTGCGGCGGCAGGCAGCAGGTACGCACCCAGGCCCCATCCCGCCAGCTGCGGCTGCTGGTCTGAGCGGCCGCCGGCCTGCGGCGGGTTCTCTCTGATTGCTTGGATGTGGTGCATGAGAGAGGCGGAGAAGCCTGCAGGGCCGCCAGCCCCGCCGCCCTCGGCCGCCGCGGCCGCGGCCGCGGCGGCGGCGCCGCTGTTGCGGCCCGCTGCTGCTGCGGCGCCGCCGCAGCCTCGGCAGGCACCGCCGCCATGAGCTGCAGGCACACCAGGCGCCCGCCGGCATCGCCAACAACCAGGCGCCCGCAGGGCAGCCAGTGCAGGGCCGTCACCGCATCTGCCGCCTGGTCGAGGCGGGTGAAGGCGGCGGGGGCCAGCACGCCGCCGCGGCGGAACTGCTGGCAGTCAAACAGAGCCACCTTGCCGCTGCCGCTGGCGGTGGCCTGCAAGGCACGCAGGCGGGCGGGCAAGGCGGCGGCCCGGGGGCAGGCGAGCGGGGAGTGGGGTGGGACTAAAACCAAGCCGGCGCTCCTCACGACAAGGAGCAGGCACCAGAACCGCAGCTGGCGCCGGGGAAGCGGGAAGCAGAGCTGCCGGCACACCGACGGGGGATGGCGCCTCCCAGCGAGGCCAGCCAGATGCCTGGCGGCACGCTGCCTGTGCCGCCAGCCCCCTACGCTGCCAGCCCCCGCGCTGCCAGCCCCCGCGCTGCCAAGCCCCATATGCCGCCGCCGGCACACGCACCAGCAGCGGTCCGTCGGGCTGGAACGCCATGGCTGTGATGACGGTGCGCGGCTCGTGGCCGCAGCACTCGATGCTGCAGGCGCGCTCGGCGCCGGCCGCGTCAGCAAGGTCCCTGCGGGGCAGGCAGGCGGGGCAGGCAGGGGCAGGCAGGTTGGGAAGATGGAGCGAGGAGGGAGAGAAGAAAAGAAGTAATGATAAAAGGGAGAGGTGGGCTTGCTGCCGGCACGCAGCCTGCTCGCAGCCCTGCAGCATGCCGGCAGGTGTGCGAGTGCCTTGGCATGCACTGTCACGCCAGCCCACCGCAGCAGCGCCAGCAGCAGCAGCAGCAGCAGCAGCAGCAAGCAGCATGAAAGCAGCAGCAGCAGCAAGCAGCGCATGAGCCGCGGCAGCCTGGCCCGCGCCGCGCACGCGGCCACCCGCCAGCCGCCCGACGCGCCGGCTCTCCTCAGCTTCATGGGATACCAGCATTATGGAATGCAGAGCCCCAAACCCCTCCATACAAATCCCTCCTCGATGCAGCGCCCACCCCTTCTGGATGGGACACCCTCCCAGCTACCCTCCCAGCCACCTCCCGGCTCACCAGACTGTGCAGTCTGCGCCGTCGGCGGTGGCCAGGTACTGGCCCGAGGGGTGCCAGGCCATGCATGTGACCGGCGAGTCAAACTCGCGCAGGCGCAGCGGCTCGCCGTCGCGGGAGGAAAGCAGGGAGGCCAGGTCCCAGCAGCGCACCTGCAGGGGGGGTGGGGGGCCAGGCGCGGCAGCAATGGTGTGGGCGGGCAAGGTGGGGAGGCGCGAGCGGGGGGGCCCAAGGCATGCAGCATGCGGTGCGTGCAGGCGGCAGGCGGCAGCCGCTGGGCATGGCGGTGCGGCATCCGGCGCGAAGCGGCAGGTGGCCGGCAAGCGCCCGGCTGCGCCGCGCGGCGCGGCAGGGCTGGCAGGCAGCGAGCGGCGGCGGCCGGCGGCGAGGCGCTGCGGCGGACCGACCTCCTTCTCGTCGCAGCTGGCTGCCAGGAGGGCGGGCTGCGGGGAGGCTGCCACGCATAGGAACCGCGCATCTGGAGAGGGGCTGGGCAGCGTGGGGCCGTCCAGCGCACCGCTGTGCGTCCAGGTGTGCAGCGCGCCGGGCGTGGCCGCTATGAGCGTGTCGCCCGCCCACGCTAGCTGCTGCACCGCCGCCGGCAGCGGCCCTATGCGCCGCTGCTCTTGTAATGTCCCATCCAGCACGTGCACGCAGCTGCAGGGTGGTGCGGGGGGCGGGAGAGCAGTGATTGGGGGGCGGGAGCGGAGGAGGAGGTGGCGGGAGGCGGGGGGCCAACGCTCGCGCCGCTCGCCGCCGCCGCACGGTGGCCTCCTGCCCCTGCTGCCCGTTGTCCCCCTGGCCCTGCCCGCAAGCCGTCGGCTTGTGAGTGCGTCCACAGGGCGCCACATTGCCTTGACAGGCTGCGAAAGTGCCCCACCTGCCGCGAGCAATTGCGAAGACGTTTGCGTGCTCCTGGCAGGCGATGCAGGCTACTGGAGCGTCTGGTTGTTCGCCTCCAAGGTCCAGTGGTTCTGGGGAAGGGTTGGGGCCGCCGGCGAGCGCCACGGCGCGCAGTTGGGCTCCCACGCCCAGCAGCAGCGTGCCCCCATCGGGCGTGCAGGCCGCCGCTGAGCAGCGACCTGCGCCGGCTGGAAGCTCCGACAGGGGGGCGCCCAAGTCGTGCTCGCTGAACAGCAGCGTGCCTCCATCCTCCAGCCCCACGGCGACCCGCTCTCCCGCGCCCAGGATGCGCGAGACGCCCGAGCCTGCCCGCCAGTGCTGGCTGCAGGGGCTCAGGCAGGGGCCGCACAGCATTCCAGCCCAGGGGGTGAAATTCGCCGGCGTGCTGCTGGCCCGCTGCAAGTGCTCCAGGGCAAAGGGTTCAGATGCGAGTGGCTGCTCAAAGAGCGGGAACAGGAACAGGCGCCCAGGGGTGGCACAGTCGTCATTCAGGTGGTAAAGCCCACCGAGCACCACCTGGCAGGAGGAAGGGTTTTGCACGTGCAGAAGTTACGCGAGCCTGGTACACTGCTAGCCACCCTTAGACCTCTGCGCTGCCTGGTTTTCCCAAGGGACCGGGCCTCGTACTTGCGGACTCTGGCTCCTGCCGCCGCCGCCGTCGGTACCAGGGGCGCCGCGGCTGGCGGCGGGGAGGAGCAGCCTGCTGCTGTTGTCGATGGTCCGAGGCTGGTGAGCGCTCACAGGGACTGAGGAGGGAGAAAGTTTGAAGCTGACAGGCGGAGCAGGAGAAGCAGGAGTGCAGCAGAAGAGGGGAGCGAGGAGCGAGAGGAGCGGAAAGGAAGACGCGGCAGCGCCGGCGGGCGGCTGGCCGTCTCGCCTTTGTCGCAGGGCCGGCTGGCCCGCACGGGGCTGGATGGGGGTGCGAGGAAACGGCTGTGAGGCCCCGAAGCAGCAGGGCACGCGGCCTCCTCCCGGGCTCCCAGCCAGGTTGGCGAGCGCACCGCGGGGCCAAGTGAGGGAGTGAGCTAAGCTCAGGGCGAGTAGTAAGGGCCCTGCACCCCAGCGGGGACGCCCACAGCGGGCAGCAGCGTCGCGACATCAGCCATGCACGCAGGGGCAGGGGCAGGTGGCGGCAGGCGGCGGCGTGCCAGCCGGTGCCGCGGCCGCGAGCGCCCACAAACACACACAATACACACACAGCCGCAGGCAGCCGGTGCCGCGGCCGCACCCACCATGCGCTCCTGCGCCCAGCGCTTCCAGTGCAGGTGGGAGTTGAACATGCGCTCCCAGCTGTGGTCGGTCAGGAGCGGGCGGCCCTTGACCCAGGTGCGCGGCGTGCGGCCGCGCAGCGCCTCGCGCCGCCGCGCCGCCTCGTCGCAGCAGGACAGGATGTAGTCGCGGCTGCGCCAGGCGGCGGCGGGGGGTGGCAGGCGAGTGGGGGTGCCAGAACAAGCAATAGGGGGAGTCGCGGGTTGGGGAGGGCTCGGCAGGAGGGCCAGCAGATGCCTGCTGGCGCGGCAACCGGCCCGGCCAGCAGCTGTGTCTGCTACTGCAGTGGAGGCCTCACGGTGTGTACATGCTGTTCGGTTTGTGCTCACTTGAACTTGCGAGGCCGCACTTCGGTGCCCAGGAAGCGGCCGTTGACGGTCAGCATCGCCACGGCCAGCTGCGCCAGGGCGGGCGGGGACGGCAGGGCAGGTGGGGCAGGCTGCGGGCGGTGCCGAGGATCCGGCAGAACGGCGGCAACCGCGCGGCAGCGGGCGGCGGGCAGCGAGCAGGGCAGCGATGCACGGATCAGCAGGCGGCCGCCGCAAGCTTGGTGCTTCTGTGTATCTAGCAGCTTCTGTGGCGCACGCGTGCAGCAGCCACTCACGTGCGCCCCCGCAAAGTAAACCTTGAAGAAATCCGGGTTGGCATGTGGCACAGAGGCAGGCCCCATGTAGGGCTGCCCCAAAAAGTTGGCCATGGCGGCGCCTGCGCCTGCCGCTGCTGCGGGTGTTGGGTGGCTGCTGGTTTGGCTGCGGCAGCGGGGAGGCAGGCAGAGGCGGGGTTCGGGAGGGGAGCAGTGGCGGTGGCGGCGGCGGCGCGGTGTTGGGTGGCACGATGGCGGCAGGGCTGCCGCTATTCAGCACCGCGACAGCATGATGCACTGCCTCTTGCTCGGGAAGCGGAGCAGCACACTGCACGCTCAAGCGGCAGTCGGCGTCCAGAAGCATGGCGGCCTGGGGCCCGCACATTGCGTGTCCACGGTGCTGCCCAAACTAACGGGTTATGCAGCGGCAGGCGGGCATGCACAACCCACCCGCTTGGGCTCCGATAAGGTGGGTCCGCTCAACCTACACGCCCGATGCCGGTGATTTTCGGGCTGTGATGCAGCTGCGCAAGCGCGATGTGCACCCTCCCTCCCGGAGGCCGACCCTGTCTTCGCCCAAGCGCGCCTGAAGTACATGCTAGCAGGTACGCCTCTTTTGGTGCCCTTGCTCGCTCCCTGCGCGGCCTGCAATGCCCAAATTCGATCATACGCCTAGCCCAACATTCTTGGCTCCGCAAACCAGTCTCAATTTACGCAGCAGCGAAATGGCAACCCCAACCTTGCCCTTGGGCAGCCCGGCTGTGGCTGTGGTCAGCGGAGCCAATCGAGGCCTGGGCCTGGAGGTAGGCCCCAATGCGCCTTCCGTCAATGTACCTCCAACAGAGTTGGGAGAACCCTACTGCCGCCACCGCCACGGTCGCGCTTTTGGCCCAGCGCACCTCTGCCCCTCTGCCCTGCTGCCCCTGCAGCTGTGCCGCCAGCTGCAGCAGCGCGGGTGGCGTGTGGTGGCCCTGTGCCGCCGCAGCAGCCCGGAGCTGGAGGCCCTAAGGCAGGACTGCCAACGCAGCAGCTCCAGCCACGTGACGGTGGTGGAGGGCGTGGATGTGGGCAGCGATGCCAATGGCGCTGCTGCGGCAGGCGCTGGCGGGGGTGAGCGCGGGCCTGCTCATCTGCAGCGCCGGCATCCTCAGCACATACAGCATGGCCGACCTGGACACAGCCGCCATCCGGCAGCAGGTGCGGAGCGCTTGCGGGGAGATGCATCGATGGCGGTGGTGGTGTTGGGGCTGTGATTGAGGCTGCGGGAGTGTCACGGGGTTCCTGGCATGAGGAGCCCCAGCACGCAACCAGCCTGCAGTTGTTCTTTGCTGGGGGCTGCGCTGGAGTTGCCACGCCGACTGCCCCCGCCTGCTCCCATGCGCCGGGCGGGAGTCCACCGGTCGCCGCCTGCTCCCTTGCCGCTGCACAGGTTGAGGCGAACGCGCTGGGCCCGCTGCGCGTGGCGCACGCTCTGGGCGCCAACCTGGCGCCAGCTGGCGCCAAGGTGGCGATCGTCAGCTCCAAGATGGGCTCCGTCGCGGACACCGCCCAGGACGGCCAGAACGGCAGCGTGGGCTACAGGTGAGTGCATGTGTGTCCTGTGAGGGGGGTCCGGCTGGCCGGCCGGAGCCATGGCTCGGCAATGCTGGGTTGAACTCTGCCTGCCATTCAGCCGCCGCCGCCGCCCCCTGCCCCTCCATGCCGCACCCAGCTGGCGCTGGGCTGTGTTGCGCACGCCAGGGCCACCCACATCCCTTCGTGCCTGCTTGCCCGCGCGGCGCTGCGCCCCCCCTGTGTGGCGCGCAGGATGAGCAAAGCGGCGGCCAACATGGCGGGGCAGCTGCTGGCTCTGGAGCTGCGCCAGCGCGGCATCCCGCTGCTGCTCATCCACCCGGGCACCGTCACAACCGGCATGTACCACCGCTGTCGGGGGTCGGCTGGCGGGCACGGCGGCGGCGGCGGCAGCGGCGGCGCAGACGGCGGCGGCGACGGCAGGGGTGGAGCCGCTGCTGCCGCTGCAGCTGGCAGCGGTGGCGCAGGCGGCGGCAGCGGCGCAGGCGGCGTGGCAGGCGGCATGGCGGTGTCGGCGCACGGGGCCATCACCCCGCAGGCCTCGGCGGCGGCGATTGTGCTGAGGGTGGACGAGCTGCGGCAGGAGCAGACGGGGCGGTTTGTGCGGGCGGCCACGGGGGAGGTGCTGCGTTGGTGACGTCAGGGTCGACTCTACCCCCTGTCCACGTCAGCACCAAGGCCGCAGCAGTTCAAGCCCGTGTTCGGCGGCGGCACGCCTGCTGCCCAGCACCCACCTGCTCGGCTGTCGTCCTTCTCATTACTTTAATGGATCAGGTTACCGAAGGGAATCATCGTGCTTGTTTGAAACAACCCATTTCAGATTAATCAGCCGAGGCTGCTCCATCCAGCCTTTTTGTCCGGCCGCCAGCTCAGCGCCGCCGCCTTTCAAACTTCATCTGGCGCGCGCTGCGTACACCTGAGGCAGTCCGATTGTCGTCCCCTCGCTCCCGATCCCTGCCCGCATAGCTTCCAGCGTGGTTTCGGGCGCTTGGCTGAGTGTCGTGCGGGCCGCTATTGCGGAGCTTGCCCGCAGACCCCCTCAGCCTTGTCCGGCGGCCTGTCGGCTCTATTGCAAACATGTCGGCGATGGCTTCCATCCTGCTCCTGGCCGTGGCCATACTGCTGACGTCCAGCGTCGCCGCCGGCGAGGGCCGCCAGCTGACCTGCCCTCCCAGCATCGTCAAAGACGTGCCCGTGGCCTGCTCCGACAGCGGATCGGTGCTGGCGGGTGAGCGCGGGAGCGCGAGCTGGCACCGGTGATGTCAGCGGCGCCGCGTCTCGATTGTCGACATCCGCCGCCATCCGGGCCCCCTCCTGCATATTGCCTGCAGACAGCAACGTGACGTACCGCTTCTTGATTGAGGCAGCCTCCGATCCCTTCGACCTGGTGCTCACCCTGCACACCCAGAGCGGCGATGCCGACCTGTGCGCACCGCCGCCGCCGCATGCACTGCCGTCCTCTTGCTGCCTGCCCAGCCCACATGCCCCCTGCTTGAAATGCAAGCTGTGCAGGTGGTTGGTCAATGCACCACTACCCTGCAGCTGTGGAGAGAATTTTTATGAAGATTGCCCCTGCCTGACAAGCACAAACGTAGCCATCCCAACACCCGCTGCTCCCGCCCCTTCCCCTGCCCTTGCCCCGCCGCGCCCCCGCCGCCGCAGGGTGGTCGACACGCCCGGCGGGCAGCGCCTGGTCAGCCGCCACGGCAGCGGCGAGGACGTGGTGTTCATACCGAGGGCCAAAGTGGCGGCTGGAGAGTACACGGCGGCAGGTGGGCGGCGGCAGAGTGGCTGCTGCCGCTGAGCGCCGGCCTGTCCGCCGCTCGGCGCAGCATTCGCCTGCCTGCCTGCCTGCCTGCCTGCCTTGCCTGCCCGTGCTCCCTGCCTCCCAGCAGCTCTGCGGCCTGCCTTGCTCTCCTTTCTTTTCCTCCCTGCAGTGCTGGGCTCCTCGGAGCAGTCCTCCTACAAGCTGCTCGTCGAGAAGCACTCCCGCCAGCGCCGCCTGGCCGCCGGCGACCGCGCCGCGCTGCAGCAGGCGAGAGATTGCACACACAAAAGAGCGCTGCGTGCCTGCCGCATGCCTGCACCTTGCTCGGTTGAGCCAACGAGCCAGCAGCAGCAGCTGCACCACCAACACAAACACCATCCACCCACCCACACAAACACACGTGCACACACACACACACACCTCGACCTCTATCTCTATCTCTACCTCCCCACAGATCCTGGACGGCCCCTGCTGCCGCCGCCCCGACTCCTGCGCCACCCTGCGCGCCGGCCTGCCGCCCGCCGCCCCCGCCGCCTCTGGCGGCGGCGCCGAGGATGCAGGGGAGGGGGGGGATGCCTCCTGGGACCTGTGCAACACGGGGCAGAACCTGTGCGACCCGCAGGGCCGGCTGCTGCACCTGGCGCTCGTCAACGAAGTGAGTTTTGTGTGTGTGTGTGTGTGTGTGTGTGTGTGTCTGGGTGGGTGGGTGGGTGGGTGGTTTGGGTGCTCCAGCTGGCGTGGTGGTGGCTGGGGGAGTGGCACACAGCCCTGGGTGGGGTGAATTGTGCTGGCGAACACGAAGTGGTACCGCGGCACTGCAATCGCCTACCCTGCCCCTCGCTACCTGATCTGGTACCGCTGCATTGCAAACTGTGCAGTACCTGTCCTGCCCCTTCCCCACCGAGCCCTTGGCCGCCCTGGACCGCCTCACGCTGCTGGACCTGACGATGAACGACCTGACTGGCAGCCTGGAGGAGGATGTGGTGCCGGGTGTGTGTGTGTGTGGTGGTTGCAAGTGCAGTGTTTGTGTGTTTGCATGCATGGCCTGTGCCGCTGTGTGGCAGCTGCTCGCCCTGCCACAGCAGCTTGCAGCCTGGAGGGGGTCTGCCCCCTCGCCGCCGCCCGTGCCGCGCCTGCCTGCCTGCCACCGCCGCCGCCTCGTGCCGCGCAGCCGTGAGGCGCCTGCCCGCCCTGCAGAACCTGCTGCTGTCGCACAACAAGCTGGGCGGGCGCCTGAGCTGCGACCTCGTCACAGACACGCTGGCCGAGCTGGGGCTGGCAGGTGGGGTGGGGTGGGGTGCTTTGCACTTTGCATGCTGTGCATGCTGGGCGTGTGGGCTGCGCATGTCAGCGTGGAGTGCGGGCTGGCGCCGTGGGGGTGTGGCGTGGGTGTGTCAGTGTGCGGTGGCGGGGGTGGGGGTGGCGCCCGGCCGCCGGGCTGGGGCGCCCTCTCCCACCGGTGTTTGCCGCCCCGCCGCCCAGAGCGCTGCCGCCGCCGCCGGCCGGCATCCCCGCCGGCTTGCCCTCGCCTGGCCCCGTGCCTCCTTGCCTTGGCCTGCCTCCCTGCTGCCTCACCTCCCCCTGCTTCTCTGCCTCCCCCTGCTTCTCTGCCTCCCCCTGCTTCTCTGCCTACCTACCCCTGCCTACTCCGCCACTCACCCTTCCCCACCTGCCACCCACCCCGCCTCCCCGCCGCCGCAGCCAACGAGCTTCAGGGCGGCATCCCGGCCTGCCTGGTGGAGTCTCCGGCCATGCAAGAGCTCTACCTGGCTGGCAACAGCCTGGAGGGGCCCCTGCCGCAGCCGCCCCCCGCCTCCAAGCTACTCATCATCTCCGCACACGGCATGGTCAGTCCCATGCCGCTGCTGCTGCCCCATAACCGCTGCTGCCGCCCGCCCAGCCTGTGGGGCCTGCGCTGTGGCGAAGCAGCGCGCGTGCTGCGGCCGGGCTGCGGCCGGCGGCATGAAAAGCCGGCCGCCGGTCGCCGCTCAGCGTCACAAGTTGCCCCGCTGGCTGATCGCCAAGCCTCCCTTCACCCCTTTTTGTGTGTGTGTGTGTGGTTGTGTGTGTCGGGGGGCGGCCTCTTTGCTTTGGCTTGCGCCACCCAAACGCTCCCTCACACCCCTGCTGCGCCCCCCCCTCCTCCCCTGCCGCCTTGCAGCGCCTCAGCGGCCCCCTGCCCGACCTCAGCGCCCTGCCCCAGCTGCAGGCCCTGCAGCTGCAGAGCAACGCGCTGAAGGGGGCGCTGCCGCCGCTGCCGGCCGCCATGCGCCACCTGGACCTGGGGCACAACCAGCTCAGGCGAGGCATGGGGGGGTGGGAGGTGGGCTGGGGCTGGGGTTGAGTGGGGGCCAGGCTGAACCTGGCTGGGGGCTGGGCTGGGGTTGGCTGGGGGCTGGGCGCTGGGCCGGGCTGGGCTGCGGTTGGCAGGGGGCGGGAGCCGGGCAGGCGCTGGGTTTGAGTTGGCAGGGGTGCGGACCAGGCCGGGGCTGGGCTGCGGGGCTGCGGCGGGCTGGGGCTCGCTGGGTGGGGTGGGGCCCAACTCTGGACACGACGTGTGTGGTGGCGGGGCGGGGCATGAGGCGAGCATGCTGGCGCAGCTGGCAGCGCCCCGCGCCTGTGCCAGCCCCCGCGTTTCGGCCTATGGTGAGCACCCTACCTGCCGGCGTCGCCGTCCAGCAGCCTCTCCACCCGACCCCTGCCCTGCCCTGCCTCGCCCCGCCTGCCTGCTTCGTGCCTGCAGCGGGAGCATCCCGGAGCAGTGGGCGTCACTGCCCGGCCTGGAAGTGCTTCGCCTGCAGCACAACGCTCTGACGGGCAGCCTGCCGGCAGGTGGGCTTGTCGCGCTGCCGGCGGCGCGGTGGCCTGGTTGGGCTGCTCCCCGGGCTGCTTGCCTGGGCTGCTTGCCTGGGCTGCTTGCCTGGGCTGCCTGCTGCTCGCCGCGCCCCGGAGCGCTGCCACCACCCACCGGCCACCTTGCCTGCCACCGCCCCTCGGCGGTCCCCGCTGTGCGGCGCAGGCCTGGCCCGCCAGCCCGGCCTGGAGCTGCTGCTGCTCGGGGACAACCGGCTGGGCGGGGCGCTGCCTGCGGACTGGCAGGCGCCCCGCCTGCAGCGCCTCGACTTGCAGCACAACAGCTTGACAGGTGGGGGGGGGGCTGTTTAAGGTTCTGGTTAAGGTCTGTTTAAGGTTCTGGTTAAGGTTTGAGGCTGAGGAAAGAAAGCGCTGTGGGTCCCGCTCATTGCCTGGCGGCGCGGCGTGTGGTGGCCTGCACTGGCCAGGCGTGCCCCCTGGCCTCCTCCCTCTCCCATCTGTCTGCGCCGCCGCCACTCCCTGGCCTGCGCCCATCACGCCCCAGCCCGGCCTGGCTTTAGCACCCTCCGTCCTTCAGCGCCTTTCTCGCCCTGCCCCCCTGCCTTGTTGCAGGCACGCTGCCCGCCGTGCTGGGCACGCTGCCCTCGCTGACCGTGCTCCAGCTGGGCGGCAACCGCCTGGGCGGCGGCCTGCAGGTGTTTGCCGCGGGGGTGGCGGCCGCGGCAGAGGGTGGCGACGCGGGGCGGCGACGCGCGCGCGGCCCCCGCAACCGCCTACTGCTGCTGGCGCTGGCGGGCAACCGCCTCACGGGGCCCGTGCCAGAGGGGCTGCGCAGCCTGGGCCTGTTTGTGCGCGGCGGCGGCTTCACGCTGGTCGACGGTGTGGCGGTACCGGCCACGCTGGACCTATCAAACAACCAGCTCAGGTGGGGGTGGGGCCCGGACTGCACGGCCGGGCGGCGCGGCCGGCGGTCGGCCACCGCGCCGGCGGGGCATGCGACGGCTGGTTGGTGTAGTACTCTGCTTGTTGTGGTACTGCTTTTGGTACCGCCACGGCTGCCCCGTGAGTCCCGTGCACCTTTGGCCCCGCTGCTGACGTGGATCCCCTCCCTCCTTCTACCATCCCCCGCCCCCTCCTTCCTCCCTGCCTCCCTCCTGCCCCTCTCTTCCTGCCCTCCTCCCTCTGCCCTCCCTCCCCTCCCTCCCGCCGCCCCCCCCTGCCCGCGCCTTACCGCCCGCAGCGGGCCCTTCCCCGCCTGGGCGGCGCAGGAGCTGGCAGACAGCCGGGCGGTGGTGGTGAGCATGGAGGGCAACAGGTGAGGGACTCCCTCGCTTTGGCAACGGCGGCGGCGGCGGCCTTGTGTGCTGGCACTCTTGTAGAGGCTATGGTATAGCCTAAGGGGTGGGAGGCTCCGGGCAGCCAGGCCCCCTTGCCATGCCTTGCCAGCGGCGGCAGCGGCGGCGGCGGCGGCGGCGGCAGCCTGTGCTCGCACACTTGCACGCAAGCCTCCCGCACGCGGCCTGCCGCCTCTTGCCGGCGCCGGCGCTCGCCACATTTGAGCATGGTGCCACACCGGTGGAGGCCGGCGCTGACCTGGCCTGCGGTGACCCAACCAGTACCACCACGTACCATACCACACTGGTACCGCCCCGTATCGTACCGCAGGCTGTCCTGCCCCACCGCCGACATCCTGGTGCCTGCCGAGCTCAAGTACAGCCGCATGATGGGGCTGGAGTGCCTGGCGGCAGGTGTGCCTGCCCGCCTCCCCTCACCAGCACAGTCTGTTCACCTGTGAAGGCTTCGGGCGTGAAGGCTCCATTTGGGGTTTTATTGAGGCATAATGCAGACGATAGCTTTGCTCTTTGTTTTACCAACGGCACCTGCGCGGCCTCGTGGGGCCCAGCTGTCACAACAGCTGCCCTCCCCAGCTTGCCTTGCGCGGCCGCCCCGGCCGTTCACCGTCGCCCGCCGCCCTGCCCCCGCTGCCTGCCGCCCTGCAGACGGCAGCGTTCAGCCTGTGGCGCAGTTTGTAAAGGTTGGGGAGCAGCCGCCGCCCGGCCTCGACCCTGAGCCCCAGCCATCTGGAGGCGGCGGCGGCGGCGGTAGCGGCGGCGGCGGCAGCGCCAGCGGCGCGCCTGCACCTGCAAGCGCCGACAGCGGCGGCGGCATGCCTGCCTGGGGCATCGCCCTCGCGGTGCTGGGAGGGCTGGCGGGCGCCGCGGCGCTGGTGGCGGCGTGTGCCGGCCCCCGCCTGCACCAGAAGCTGCAGGCGAGCTTGGCCCCCCTCCCTGGCCTTAGGGGCCTGCCTGGGTGCATGCTGCCGCTCCAAGGGCGGAGCAGGCTCGGATGCTTGGCTGTAGGCGGCCTCCCGGGGTCTGCCTGCCTGCGTGCCAGGCACGCCCTCGCCCAGCCAGCCCTGCCGGCCTCACCTCTCGCCGCCCTTTCTTCCTACCCTTCCTTCCCGCCTGCAGCTGGCACGCGCGCGCTGCTACAAAGCCTACGAGCCCCGCTCAGACTCCCCAGGCGACAGCCCCACCGCAGCAGACATGGTGTCGGCCAAGGGCCAGGCGGTGGCGCTGGCAGACCTGGGCAGCAAGGCCGGCGGCCTTCCCGGCAGCCTGGGCAGCAAAGCCGGCGACGGCGGCGGGCTGCTGGGGGCGTGGGGGGCCGGGATCCAGGCGGTGGGGGCGGCGGCGGGGGGCCCCGGCGCGGGCGCCTCCGCCGCCTCCTCGGCAGCCGCCTTCTCAATTGGCACGAAGGTGCATGCCTCGGATGGGGCCGACCTGGTCTGAGCGGAGGCCACAGGCATGTGTGCCCTGCCAGCCGGGTGCACGGCTGCGGCTGGCGGCCGCGGTGCAGCTACGGCAGCCACATCGAGTCACACTCCATGCATGAAACCTGAAACCTGCTGCGAGGCGGCGCATGGGCGGCGCCTGCGGAAGCAGCGGCGCCGCCCCTTCCGAGCGCTCCCAAAAGCCGCCAGGCATGCATCGGCGATGCATCCAGCCGCGGCTGCTCCCTCCCTTGCCCGTGAGCAGCGGCTGGTGCATCTGTGAGTTGCATCTGGTGTGCTTGCGGAGAGAGAGAGTGTGTGTGTTGCGATGCATGTAAAGAGAGAGCGAGCGAGCATGGAGGCAGGGTGTCTAGGAGGCGGCTCTTGCGAGCGCCCGCAGCGAATCAAGAGAGGATACCGAGAGAAGAAGTAGAAACTGCATGGGCGTAAGAATGGGGCGGCTTGAGCTGGTGAAAGGTGGAGATGCATGGTAGCAAAGCAGGGGCAGGGTGAAGGCTTGAGCTGGTGGGTTTTGTGGCGCAGAAGCAAAGGCAGGTAGCAAGGCAGGTTGCTGACAGAATCGGGGAAACAAGGGGTTTGGAGTGTATGTTTGCGGGAACTTGAAGGGTGTTGCAAGGTAAGACCAGGGTAGGGGAGAGGGGCTGGGGTGCGTGCGTTTGAGGGGCGCTGCCCCTATGGCATGCGGGTGGTGGGAGGGCGCAGGCCGGGGCCTAGAGGGGAGCCTAGGTGCGGCGGCATAGAGGGAGAGGCATCCAAACGGCGGCAGGCTGGAGGCGGGAGGCCGGAGGCAAGCTATCCGGCGGGCGGCTGCTGCGCTTACGGGGAGGGCTGGGGCACGGAGTAACGACGCACGAGCGGCGCGTCGCCAGCCTTGTTTCAGGGTTGAGGGCCGGTGAGGGAGGTGTGTGGGGTGGGTGCCTTCACAGGAACGCCACCTCCAGCAGCAGCCACAGCCCCCAGCAGGCCGCCACCCAGCCCACCGCCAGCGTCAGACTCGGCAGCGGCTCCGGCATGGACGCCAGCAGCAGCCAGCGGGGCGAGGGCGGCGGGGAGCCCGGGGAGGGTCTGCCGCCGGCCCGCGGGCCGCCGCCCAGGCGCCGCCGCTCGCGCTCCTCCTCCTGCGCCTGCTGCAGGCGCAGCCGCCAGGCCTTCACCTCGCGGCGCCGCAGCCGCTCCTCCCAGCCCCACAGCAGCGCCAGCGTCAGCAGCACGCCGCCGGCTCCCTGCGAGCGGGGCAGCCCAGGGGCGCGCCGCGGCGGCGGGATGATGCCACGGCAGCGCAGCGATTGGCAGGCGGCTGAGCCTCAGCAGGACGAGCCACAGGCAGAGTACAGGGCAGAGCAGCGCGGCTGGACGCACCTGCAGCCAGGCGTGCACCGCATAGCAGCTGGCCAGGCAGCCTCCGGGGCCGAGGCGCCAGCCTGGCGGCAGGCGGCGCGCCACCGGCACCGCCCTGCGAATCCACCCCAGCACTTGTTGGTAGTACTGCTGTGCTGCTGCCGGGTCGGCCGTCAAACCGCTAAAGCCCGCCTGCACGGCTGCCGCCGCCTGCCCCGCCGCCGCGCCAGCCTGGCACGCTGCCGCCGCCGCCGCCGCCGCTGCCGCAGCCGCGGGCGAGGCGGCTGCTGCGGCCGTGGCCGCGCCGCCGACCGCGCACTCCGCCAGGCAGCGCTGGCCAGCGGCCCGCAGGTTCAAGAGCAGGAAGAAGAGCTGGAAAGGAAGGAAGGCGCGCATGGGGGTCACAAACCCCAGCCCCGCCACAATGTGGCTGAACGGCTGCACAGGGGGGCCAGGCCAGGGAGGGCAGGGGCGGGTCAGGAGCGGGGCGCATGCATGCTGGGTGACAGGACGGCAGCGCGGCTGCTGCCGCTGCGCTGCGGCTGCCGGCTCGCCGCCATAGATAGGCATAACAAGTCGACACGAGGCTGCGCCGCGGCCCAGGACGGGCACGCCGCCGCTGCCGTCGCTGGTGCTGCTGCGCAGCGCTGGGCACCAGCCCCGCCGCCAGCCCCTCCCATGATGCCAGGCAGGCGCCGCAGGCGCAGCAGCAGTCTCAGCAGGCCCAGCACCCGCAAACAGGCACGGCAGGCCCAGCAGGCGAGCCCACCCTCCAGCTCAGGTGCTCGTAGACGGCAAAGGGTGTGGTGGGGGTGGCGGTGGTGGTGGTGCCCAGGTAAATCGCCTCCCAGCGGTGCACACACGACATGACTGCAGGTGGGCAGGCGGGCGGGCGGGCAGGCAGGCAGGGCAGACAGGCAGGCAGGCAGGCGGGTGGGCAGGCAGGCGGGCAGGTAAACAGGCGGGCAGGCAAACAGGCAGGCAGTATGCTCGAGGGCCTTGAGCTCCCTTGCAGCGCGGCACGCTGGCACCAGGGCAGCGGCCAGGCCGCCCGCCTAGCGCCTGTGCTTGGCAGAACAGCGAGGCCGGCGGCGGCGGGGCGCTCACAGAAGAAGGTGCGGGCCAGGCGCAGCGCGGTGATGGCGGCCACGCGGCGCCGCACGTACCAGCGCGGCCTGCGGGCGGGGGTGGAGGAAAGCACGCACACGGTCGTGGAAGCTAGGAGGAAGCTGGGGGGCGACATGCAGCCGCACCAGGGCACGGCAGGGCACATGCAGGCGCAGCGAGCGGCAAGAGCTGGGCCCACGAAGGTGCGGCCCACGTGGGGGGAGCAGCACCGCAGCTGGCCCCGTAGCATTCACTTGCTCCTCATGGGTGCAACAGGCAGGCAGGCGGGCAGGCAGCCAGGAGCCGGCCGGCTGCGCGGCCGGCTGTGCAGCGCACCAGAGGCGTATGGCGGCCAGCAGCGCGGGGCAGCACAAGAAGTAGGGCAGGATCCAGCCCAGCTCGGAATAGTCCCTGGGGCCCTCGGTGCGGGCCCACTGCGGCGAGGCAGGGCAAGGCAGGGCAAGGGCAGGCAGGGGCTGTGAGGCGGCGGGGTCGAGCAGCCGCGCAACTTGTGGCGGCTGCCGCAGGCCCGGGGCTGGGGGAGGGCTTCCGCTTGCTAGCGAGTTGTGTGAAGGGCATGCACGCAGAATGTGTGGCGTGCACCCACCTTCATCAGCCCTCCTCCCACCATGAACGTCCAGAACAGGCACCAGGACACATCCTGGCCCACAAGCTGTGCGTTGCGCCGCCCCACAAACGCCTGCACCGGAGGAAAGGGGCACGGCGCGCAGGGTGATGCCGCCGGAGCAGGAGCGGCAGCGGACAGCGGCACCAGGCCGTGGCGCTGCAGTGGAGCTTGCCATTATGCCGCGACTGATAACCAGGCCGCGTTTTTATACGTGCATGTTGTGGCGCAAGCCTGTTCAGGCGCCCCTGCGGCGGCGGGGGCACGCTAGCGCCCGCTGCCGCTTCCAGGCAGCGGCCCCCGCCGACCAGGACCTGCGCCCCAGCCCGGCGCCCCGCGCGCGCGCTGCACGACGCCTGCGGCCTCGCGGCCACGCTGGGGCGCCCCAGGGGCGGCAGCAGCAGCCGCGGCCCCAGCGCCCCAGCCCCGACTCACTTCTTCAGCGCTCGGCGACTGGAAGGCCAGCCACATCGCTGGTGCAGTGCAATTGCAAACGAGGGCGATGCATGTGATTCAAGAAAACGCTGAGCAGCCTGCTCTGCCTGACGAGTATAGTCTCGTCCCTGAGCAAGGAGGTTTCCAGCTCTGGATACCAGCAGATAGGATTCTGCTTGCCGCTGGCTGGGACGCCGCTTGATCGTGCTCACTGCCCGGCTGCCGCACACCACACCCTGCAGCCGCTGCCCGCTGCCCCTGACGCCGCCGCGGCAAGGCCCTGCCACCTCTTGACAGCCTCGCCCATTTGAACCGCGAGCGAGGCAAATGCCACGCCATTACACAAAGTGCAACATGGGTTGGAGCCATCGGTGCAGCACCCGGCGCTGCACTAACAGCAGGGGAGCTGGGGTGCGGCGCAAAGGCCTCGCACCGCCCTCAAGCCGCCAACCACGCCCGCATCTGGCGGCAGGAACGCCACCTCCAGCAGCACCCACAGCCCCCAGCAGGCCGCCACCCAGCCCGCCGCCAGCGCCAGGCTCGGCAGCGGCTCCGGGATGGCAACCATGCGCAGCCAGCGGGGCGAGGGCGGCGGCAGGTCCTCAGGAGGCTGCTGCCGCGGCTCGCCCTCCTGCTGCTGCAGCTGCTGCAGGCGCAGCCGCCAGGCCTTGAGCTCGCGGCACCGCAGCCGCTCCTCCCAGCCCCACAGCAGCGCCAGTGTCAGCAGCACGCCCAAGGCTCCCTGTGAGCAACAGCAAGGAGCAGTGAGGGGTGCCCAGGCAGGTGGCGGCAGGTGGAGGCACAACGGCAGCAAGCCTGGACCTGCCCACGGCGCTGCTGCAGGCTGCACAGCAGGCAAAAGGTCGGGCAGCCACCCACCTGCAGCCAGGCGTGCACCGCATAGCAGCTGGCCACGCAGCCGCCAGGGCCGAGGCGCCAGCCTAGCGGCAGGCGGCGCGAAACAGGCACCGCACTGCGAATCCACCCCAGCACTCGCTCGTAGTACCGCTGTGCTGCTGAGCAGCCGGCTCCAGCTGCCGGCGTCGCGCCAGCCGGCTCTCCCGCTGCTGCCGCCGCACCCGCCGTTGCCGCCGCCGCGCCGGCAGCCGTGGCGGCGGCACCGCCAGCCGCGCACTCGCCCAAGCACCGCTGGGCGGTGGCCCGCAGGCTGAGCACCAGGTACAGCAGCTGGAAAGGAAGGAAGGCCCGGAAGGGCGTCACAAACCCCAGCCCCGCCATCATCTGTGCGGACGGCTGCAGGGGAGCAGGCGCGGGCGCCGCGCCAGCGGTTGGTGGCCCGTGGAGCGCTTGGCGAAGGGCGGAGCGGGCAGGGCCCGCAGGCCCGGCGCCACTGCACCGCATGGCAAGCCAACCGCCCAGCCCAGCCAACAGCGGAGCCAAGCCGAGCCGACATCCGGGCCGAGTGATCACACCCACCCGCCACGCCAGGTGATCGACGATGGCAAAGGGTGTGGTGGGTGTGGTGCCTGCCGCAGCGCCCAGGTAAATCGCCTCCCAGCGGTGCACACACGACATGACTGCAGGCGGGCAGGCAGGCAGGTGCGGCGCTGCTGAGCAGACAGCAATGATGAGCCGTGCGGCGCGGCAGCAGGCCCCACACTTGAGCAGCCAGCCGCTGCTCCGCGCTGCGCTGCACAGGAACCATCCGGCCTTCCTGGCCGCATAGCTTCTATGCCTGGCAGAACAGCGAGGCAGGCGGCGGCGGGGCGCTCACAGAAGAAGGTGCGGGCCAGGCGCAGCGCGGTGATGGCGGCCACGCGGCGGCGCACGTACCAGCGCGGCCTGCGGGCGGGGCGGGGAGGAAGGCACGCACACGGTCGTGGAAGCTGGGAGGGAAGCTGGCCGGCTGAAGCGTACAACTGAGCGCCAAACTGCGCTGCGCAGCGAACTGGCACCCGGGCAGCTGCCACGCACCTGAGGCGGATGGCGGCAAGCAGCGCGGGGCAGCACAAGAAGTAGGGCAGGATCCAGGCCAGCTCTGAGTAATCGCGGTGCTCTGCTCGGGCCCACTGCATGCCAGGCGGCGCCAGGCGAGCCAAAAGGCGGTTGGGCGGGATTCGGCAGGCGCAGGCGGCGCCTGGCAGCTCGAATGGCAGCAAGGGCACGGGCGCGCTGCGTGGCAGAAGATGTGGATGCTGCTGCACCTGGCACACCGCGGCATAGCCAGGCAGCTGGGGAGGAGAGAGGTGGTGAGCTGCGGATACCAGCGCCGCCATCACCTTTGCCTGCCAACTCACTTTGAAGACACCTCCCGCGACTTGGAAGGTCCAGAACAGGCTCCAAGAGACGTCCTGCCTCACCAGCTGCTGGTTCCTCCGCCTCACAAAAGCCTGCAGCCAGCCGGCAAGGGGTTGGTCGGCGTTGGTGCTGCCCACCGTTGCCGCTGCTGCTGGTGACAGACGCAGTGGCTGGCGCCTTCGTGCCACTCTTGCTCGCTCTCGTGGGCATGAACTTGGCAGCGCAGCCTCCTGAGCCCGGGAAACGCGCCAAGGCCCGCACCTTCTCCGCCGAGGGCGATTCAAAGGCCAGCGCCCACCGCATAATGTTGGGAGTGGCGCATGCAGACTGCCGCAAGGATTGCGCTACAAAGCTTGAACGCTGCAACGGCCCGGGCAGCGGGGAGCTCCTGCTGCCTGCTGCGCTTTTGGGACATCGGTTTCCAAGCGCAAGCGCGATGCCTCTTGTGATCTTGCGATAGCTGGATGACGGCCGCCCGACTGCCGTGAGTGATGACACAGCAGAGCACACTCCCGCCACCACCACCCTGCCGCTGCCGTCTCCAACCGGCCAAACCGCCCAAATTTGGCCAAACCTCTGTTCTCGCCCAGAACTTTGCATGGGCTCCAGGATCAAATACTGATCATGCATGAGTATACATTACAACTGTCTGTGATTCTTCGTAGGCAGAGGTCTACAGGACTGCCGCAAGCAACGCCTTGACGCAGCATAAAGTGGCACAGGATTGCTCAGGCATAGAGGCAGCAGCATAGGCACCTGCTTTATCAGATTACAATGTGCACCCATGGCAACGATCGAGTGAGGCTGTGGGCACATGCTCAGTCAATTCCTTTTCGACAAGACCGGCGGAGGTGCTGCGCCCGCTGACCGCGGGCTTACTGCTGCCCTGCTCACCTTCCCGATCGGGGCGCGGCACTGCCACAGGCCTGGTCGTTGCGCCTGGATCAGGGCTGGGTGTACGGAAGTGCGTGTGAGTTTGTGGCGCGCCCAATACCTTCACCGCTGCTGTCACGCAACGGGCTGGCAACAGAGCATGCTGGCAGCGTCAGTTGCCGGTCCCAGAAGGGCGCGATGGCAGCAGTGGGGCGCGCGGGTGAGCTGGGCTGCACGGTTCCGCCCTCCGCCGCTGCCAGGCTGGTGTTGGTCCTCCTTCGTGGGTCGCACTCCCCTGACACTGCGCACCTGGCTCGCACACTCAATTTCGTGGCACTACTCACCCTGTGCGCAGCATCCTTCCAGCCAGGCAGCGGCACGGCGGCGGCAACCTGCACAAGCGCTGGCGCCGCATCGACCGCTCCACATCCGCCGCCGGTGGCGGCCTGCCGCAGCTGAAGGTGCCGCCAGCAGCAGTGGCAGTAGCAGTGGCAGTGATGGCAGCGGCGAGCCTGAGATGGTGACGCGGAGGCGCACCGGTAAGATGGTGCCCGTGCCGCCGGAACTGGGAGCCAAGCTGGAGCCGCTGGCTGTGCAGTGCGGCGTCGCTGACGTGGCGTCGCTGGCTCGAGCGGTGGCCGCTCTGGATGCTCCACGGCAACAGGGTATGATCGACCACGGCTTGGCAGTATCAGCGTACCTTTGCAGTCTGGGGATCGAGGAGCATCAAATGGCGCAGCTGCTGCAGCGCTGTCCTGAGCTGTTCAGTCGGCCAGCCGAGGAGCGGCCACGAGTGCTGTTTGGCCAGCTGATGGGGCGGCTGGGCATGACGGCGACCGCAGCAGCTCACTGTTTTATGCAACGGCCGAATGCAGCCCATGTGCCCAGCTTTGAGCCGGCCATAGCGGTGATGGCAGCACTGGCGGGTGCCGGCAGCACGGCGGGCAAGCCTGGCGAGCAGGTGCTTGGGGAGTTGCTGATGAAGCACCCCTCTGCAGTGCAACTGTTGGTTTATAGCGGCGAGCGGCTGCAGAGCACAATCGACCACTTGCTTCAGCTTGGGACCAGCCAGCAGCAGCTGGTAGCAACCCTGCACACCAAGGCGTGGAGCCTGCTCACCCGGTCTCCTGAGCACTTTACTGAGGTGGAGGCTGCGCTGCAGCAGGAGCTGGGCGGCAACAGCCAGCTGTGGCTCAAGGTGCTGCGGAGGCATCCTCGCGCGGCTGAATGCAGTGTGGATACCTTCCGTGAGCGAGCACAGGCGCTTGCTGTGGTGAGATAGGCTGCCCATGCATAGTGTGGCATGCCGACATCGCCGCTGCAGCTGTCCTGCTTGACAAGCAGATTGCTTGCCAGCCTGCTGCATCCCTATAGCCGTCTGCAGTGTTCAACCATTGCTGTCTATTTGTTCGACACCGCCGTTGCAGGAGTTTGGCAGGGATACGGGGTGCGAGATGGTGTACGCCGCATAAGGGCTGCTGGGCGTGCCATCCTCTCTATGGAGGCGTAATCTGGTGGTGATGCGGCTGTGTGGGGTGGCGGACCCACATGTCGTTGCTAAAAGATGACCTGGGGTGCTTGAGTTCGTTTGGCTCAACCCGTCTCTGCTGGCCAACCTGCTGGCGCTGCAGCAATGCATGCCAGGGCATCTCTCAGCTGCCCAGGCAATCGATAGCTGGGCCAGCTGTGTGACAGGCAGGTCTGCGCAGAGGCTTGTGGGCCGCCTGCTGTTCCTGGAGCAGCTGGGATTGTTGCTGCGCCTGGTGCCAAACAAGCGGCTGCTCTTGGAGGAGTGGCGGCGCCAGCAGGGGCTGCCACCGAACAGGCGAGCAGCTGGGGAGCCTGCTTTCATCAGTGTGACAGATGTATCAAGAGCCACAGCCGCAGACTTTGCTGACGTGGTGGCTGCGGCAGCCACGCAGCAGCACAGCGAGCCAGTCAGCAGCAGCAGCATTGCCACCGGCGTTGCCGCCTTCCAGGCGGGCTTGCTGCAGCTGCCAGCATATCAGCGGCTCTGGGCAGAGGCAGAGACAATGGTCCAGGAGCTGAGGAGGCAGCTTCCGCCACTGCTGCTGGAAGCAGGCAAGGAGGCTACTGAGGTGGAGTCAGTGGCATGAGACGAGGTTTATCTGGCTTACCTCGTGTTTTTTTGCATTTTCTTTTCTCTGTCTTGTCAGGATGCCGCCTGGAGCAGGCAGGCACACACAGGCAGGCAGCGCCAGGCGGGTCGCCGCTGGCACCTGCATTCCAAGCACCGGTCGCCCCCTGGCCGGCCAATTGCCGCAGCGCTCGCCTTCCTGCTCCCAAACCCACCAGTGTTCGAGCCCTGCGCAACCCACGTCCGCTCCTGTTGTAGTGCCCACACCAGCAACAGCGGCGGTCTCCTCTCGAGGTTCAGCTGCAAAGTAAAGAAAAGACGAGAATGATGGATTGCCCGAGCGCCTGAGCCGGGCCGCGGCACCCGGTTGGGGTGGCCATGCAGCACCGACGGGCGGCCCTCGCAGGCCCTGGGGGCAGCACAGCCGTGCTGGCAACGGCGCTCGTGCTGCTGGCGGCGTTGCAGCCCGCCGCGGCGGCAGTGCCGCCGCCGCCCTTTCCCTCTCCGCAGCTGCAGGTGCGCAGGCGGTTTTGACTGGACTGGTGATTGGGTTGCTGGGGCGGATCCTCTTCTTCAGGCAGGCAGCAGGGAATCCATGCCTGGAGCAGCTGGGACCCCCCGGCATCGCTTGCTGCCTGCTTCAGCGTCTCGTGCCGCCCGCCGCGCGCTGCCCGCAGGCGCCGTCGCCCGTGTATGCCCCCGGGCGAGTGATTGTGAAGCTCCGCTCCGGCGTGCCGACGGCAGGGACGGCAGCGGCCCGCGGCGCCGCCCAGCTGTCGGCCGGCCTGCACGGCGTGGCGCTGGCCCAGCGGTTGGCGGGTGCTGGCAGCGACAGCGGCGGCGGCGGCGGCGGCGGCGGCGGTGGCGCCTCTGCCTCCGCGCGCCGCCTGGCGGCCACGGCGGCCAGCACCGGCGGCGTCCCCGCCGTCTATTCCATCCTGGACGGCAGCAGCGTGGAGGGCAAGGCGGAGCAGCTTGCAGCGCTGGCAGGTGGGGCGGCTGGGGTTGTTTTGTGGCCGCGTGGCAGTGGTGGCAGTTGCAGTGGTGCTGGTGGTGGTGCTGCTGGTGGTGTTGCAGCCTGCAGCCCTGCCCCCAACGGCCCCTTGCACAGAGCCACGCCCGGTTGGATGCCCCGCCACTGCAACCCGACTGGCTGCCTGCTCGACTCTTTGAGCGGGTTCAATCGGCCGTGTGATTGACCGCCTGCCCACATGCCGGCCTGCCGGCCTGCCTGCCTGCCTGCAGAGGTGGAGTGGGCGATCCCCGACCGCCTGGTCCACCTGCCCGAATGGGAGGAGCGGGAGCTTGTGGCAGCCCCGCACGCCCCGCCAGACACGCCCTCCGCCACCACCACCACCACCACCACCACCACCACCGGCAGCGGTGGCAGCAGCAGCGGCAGCAGCAGCGGCGATGGTGGCGGCAGCGGCCCGGCCGGGGGACAGGCCCCGGG
>NW_005435054.1:215087-217124 GCF_000147415.1 Chlorella variabilis
ACTGGCCGGCGACGGCGGCGGCGCGGGCGGCGGCGGGGTGCGTCCCGCGGTGTCGCCGCGCTGGGCCGCCGCCGCCGCCGACGGTGCTGCCATGCTTGCTGCTGCTGCCACGCCGGCCTGCCGCTGCCACGGCCTGCCTGCTGCTGCCGCCATGCTTGCTGCTGCTTGCGTGCGAGCCGCCGGCGGCTGCGGGGGGTAGCTTCGCTGTCGCGGGCGTCCCGCCTGGCCGCTGGTAGCCACCGCTTGCCACAGGCTTCCCTAAGCTCTATCTGCGCCCTGCGCTGCGCTGAGCCGCTCTGACCTGCCCTGCCTCCTTCTGCCTGCCTGCCTCCCCTGCCCCCCTGCCTGCCTGCATGCAGGTCAAGGTGTGCCTTGTGGACACAGGCATGAACGCCAGGCACCCAGACCTGCCGCAGCGTGAGCAGGGGGTGGGGCTTGGCTGCTGTGCTGCCGCAGGCGCAGCCGCCGCAGCCGCAGTGCTGCAGGCCGCGACGGGGTGCCGCCGCGGGCTGCGCCGCGCCGTGCGTGCCGGGAAGACACCTGTGTGACCTGCTGTTCGCACAGCACAGCACAGCACATCACAGCACGGCACAGCACGGCACAGCGCAGCACGGCACGGCACGGCACACCAGCGCGGCCGCTTCCTGCTGAGCTCACGCCTGCGCCCAGCCCTGAGCGCCGCCTCCCCCCGCCCCGCTGCTCGCCTGCAGCGCTGAAGGGGTGGAACACGGTGCCGATTGTGGACGATGCCGGCGGCCTCATCCGCTTCCCGCAGGAGGGGGAGGCCGCCTTTTACGACTTTGACGACAGGTGCGGCTGGGAGGCGGGGAAAGAGGCAGAGGAGGGGGCAGAGCGGGAGGGGGGCAGAGAGGGGGGGCAGAGAGGGATAGAGAGGATGGGGGGCACAGAGGAAGGTGGCTGGGAAAGAGGCAGAGGAGGCTGGGAAAGAGGCAGAGGCGGGGGCAGAGCGGGAGGGGGGCAGGGAGGCTGTGCGACGGTGGCGAGGCGGGGAGCTGCGGCGAGCGGGCTGCTGGCTCCTGCCCACTGCCGCCTCGCCACGCGCCTCACCCCACCCCACCACACACACACACACACACACACTCACACCACCACCACCATCTCTCCATCACATTGACCGCAGGCGCGCGCACGGCACCCTTGTGGCTGGTGTCCTGGCTGCCGCCACCAACAACGGGCGGGGCGTGGCGGGGCTGGCCTACCAGGTGCCCCTTGGCTGCCTGCCCTTGCTGCCTGCCCTTAGATGCCTGCCTCGGCGGCTTTCCCGTGGCCGCCCTCCCGCCTGCCTGCCTGCCTGCCCTTGGCCGCCCGCTGTACACTCGTGCGGAGCAAGCCACCGCCAAAGCGCCAGGCACGGCGCCGCCCTCCGTCCGGCGGCCTCGAGGCCTGCAGGCCTGGCGCGCCGCCGCCGCGCACCGCATCTTGCCCGAGCCCTGGCGCAGCTGTGCACGATGCCGACCCTGCGCGCCTGCTGCCCTGTGCCGCCTCCGCAGGCCTCGCTGCTGGTGTGCCGCGTCTTCAACGAGAGCCAAGCTCCCTTCGGCTCCGCCTCCGCCTTCTCCTCCGTGCGCCGCTGCGTGGACCTGTGCATACAGGTGGGGGTGGGGGGTGGGGGCCCCTTTGTCAGAAGCGGAGCCTGCACCGTAGCCACCAGTGCTGTGGGGTCGGACCTGTGGATACAGGTGCTGCAGGGTCGGGGCGGGCTTCGCTTCCAACGGGGGCCTGCATCATCGCCACCGGTGCTGTTGGGGGCGGGGCAGGCGGTGCTTTTGTCAGACCGGATGGGCCTCCCGCCCAGCCCTGCTGACGCCTCCGTCCACCCCGCTCCTCCCTCCCTTCCACCCCGCTCCTCCCTCCCTCCACCCCGCTCCTCGCTCTGGCCACCCACCCTCCCGCCACCCAACCTCGTGCCACCCGGCCTCCCGCCACCCACCGACCCACCCGGCCTGCCTCCTGCCGCCGCTGCCGTGCAGGAGGGCGCGCGCGTCTTCTCATGTCCGTGAGCATCACCTTTGACTC
>NW_005435054.1:217174-221372 GCF_000147415.1 Chlorella variabilis
GATCCGCGCCGCCGGCGGCCTGCTGGTGGCCGCGGCGGGCAACGGTGCGCGGCGGGAACGAGGGGCGGGCGCAGGGGGGTGCTGTAGGGTGCTGTGCTCTGTGCTGCGTTCGTTTGCTGCGCTGCCCTGCACACAGCGGTGGGCACAGTATCCTTGCATGCGTACCGTACCGCCCCCTGTACCGCAGACGGCCACAGCTACAACAACTGGTACTACTCCAACTGGGTGTACCCTGCGGGACTGTCGCACGCCAAGTACGGCATGGATCATGTGATCACGGGTGGGTGGTTGTTGTGGTGTGGTGCTGGTGCTGGTGTGGTGTGGTGTGGTGTCTGTCTCTGCCTCTGTCTGCCCCTGCCTCCGCCTTTGCCTTTGCCTCCGCCTCCGCCTCTGTCTCTGTCTCTGCCTCTTTGGTTGGGTGTGGTGTGGTTGGGTGGGGTGTGGGTGGTGTGGGTGTGGCGTGCACAAACCACGCGTTCCTCTTCACCTCCCGTATCCTCGCCGCCTCCTTCCTTCTGCCTCTGCTCCTGCTGCTTCCCCTGCTTCTGCTTGGGTGTGGTGTTGCAGTGGGTGTGCATGTGCGCATGTGGTTGGATCCCGCTGTGGCAACGTTGTGGTGCGGAGCCCGTGAGGCAGGAGGCACCCGCCTGGGCTGCCGCCGGCTGGCCTGCCTGCCTGCCTGCCTGACTGACTGATTGACTGCCGTGCTGCCTGCCTGCCTCCTCCTGCAGTGGGAGCGGCGATGGTCTCTGTCCCAGACAACGTGATTGTGCGTTGGTCCGGCTCGGTCGGCGGCGCCGGCTCAAACATCGGCAGCAGCGGTGAGGACGGGGCAGGGCGGGGAGGCGAGCGGGTGGCGGGGGCTGGGGCCCCGGCGCTGCGGGGAGAGCGGCACGTCGCGGGGCGTCGTGGCGCCGCGGCCAGGCGCCGGGAAACGGGAGCGGGGTGCAGTGAACCAGAAACGGGCGGGCATGGCGCCGCGGTGTCTGCGCGTGCGGGGGACGGGCATCCTTTGCCCGCTTCCCCACCCCCCTCGCTCCATGCTGCTCTGCCTAAACCCGCCCGCCCGCCCGCCCGCGCTGCGCGGCCTGCGCCCCTCCCCCTTGCAGTGGTGCAGCTGATGGCGCTGGGTGGCAGCACGCCGGGGCACAACGTCGCCACCACCTCTTACAACGCGACCTCCGACGAGCGATACGTGGCGGCGTCGTGAGTGGCCGAAAGCTGCTGCGCTGTGCCTGCTGCGCTGCGCTGTGATGTGTCTGCTGTGCTGCGCTGTGTGCTGGTCTTTCTGCCTGCCTGCCTGCCTGCCTGCCCGCCTGCCCGCCTGCCCGCCCGCCCGCCTGCCCGCCTGCCTGCGTGTGTGTGGGCGTGGCCGGCCGGGCCGGCCCTCGTCTGATGCACCTTCCCTTTGAAGTTGCCAGTTTGCCCTGTTTGCTGTGCCGTGGGCTGCCCAGGAAGGTTCCCGGGAAACCCCGGGGCTTGAGAGGTTTCTGTGAGAGAGAGAGAGCGACCCCCGCCCCTCACCCAGCCCCTCCTCCCCTTCCCTCTGCCGCCCCACCCCGCCGCCCACACCGCAGGGGCACCAGCTTTGCCTGTCCCCAGGTGTCGGCCGCCGCGGCGCTGCTGTTTGCGGCGGCGGCGGCGCGCGGGCGGCCCGCCAGCTATGCAGAGGTCAGGCAGGCCATCCTTTCCACCACGGTACCTTACCAGGACCTGCTGCCGCCCTACACCAGGTGAGATTGTACCAGCATAAATATCTACTATATACATTGTTTCAGCCGATAACGCAAAAATTGTTCGTCAGCATGCGGGGCTGCTGCCTGCTGTGGGGCTGCCCCTACCAGACCAACACCTCGAAAACTGGGGCGGGCATGCCGTGCGGCTGGGTGGCGGGCGCGCGGGCAGGCCTGCGGCCACGATGCCAGCCAGGCTGCCGCCCGGGTGTGGGTGGCAGCAGGCTGGGCAGGCCATGGTGCGGCAAGCAGGGCTTGCATGGCTTCAGCATTAAGCACAGCACACTTCTTTGCCTGCTTACTGGGGTTTTGGCTCACCCTCCCCTCGCTCCCCTGCTCTCTCCACCCGTCTTCCCCGCAGCACTGGGGGGATGCTCAACGCCGGCGTGGCGCTGGAGCTGCTTCTGTCCACACGACCCTGGCCGCCGCCCTCCCCGCCTCCACCCCCACCCTCCCCACCCTCGCCGCCACCCTCGCCGCCGCTCGTGGGCGACGCGCCGCCGCCCGCGCCGCCTCCGCCGGCGCCACCTCCCGGTGAGCCCCCCGGCGGCCGGCCTGCATGCCCTACTTCTGCCTTGCCTGTCACCTTCCAGCCACCTTCCGGCCACCTTCCAGCCACCTTCCCGAGCCTATGCTCCTGCCTGCCAGCAGAGGGCGGCTCGTGTGCTGCCCCGCTGGCGCCGCCGCTGCTCGCCTGCTCCTGCCCTCGCTTGCTGCTCCCTGCTCGCAGCCATGCTGCCGCTCACTGTCCTAGTAAGCCCCCTCTAGCAACCAGCATCCTCGCCGGCCCCCCCCACCTAGTCCCACCACTCTGCGCCCCACTCTCTTCCCCTCCCTGCCTGCCGCAGACGGGCTCGAGCGCCGCCGCGGCGAGGTGCGCCTGTTTGGCACCGCCGGCGCCAGCTGGCACGCTTTCCTCGACCCCTTCAACCAGCCCCAGGTCAGGAGCAAGGAGGAGTGCACCACAAGTGAGTCGTACTGCTATGGTGCTGCTGTACTGCTGATGTACTGCCATGGTACCCGGGCTTCCGCGCCTCCGCTGCGCTGCTGCGTGGGAGCAGCGGCCCGCCGTGTGAGCGCCAGCTTGTGGGCTGGCTGGGCCTTTTGAGGCGCCGGCGCCAGCTGCCAGCCCACACGCTGCGGTCGGCCGCGCCGCCGCTGCGCCCCAGCCGCGCTCGGCTGCGCCTGCGGTTCATGTACCGCCCCTTGGTACCGCCCGCACCGGCCGTACTGCTCGCACGCCACGCATGTCCCGCCCCTGGTGTACCGCTTGTACCGCAGTGTGCAAGGAGGACCCGCGCTGCGCCCGCTACCTGTACATCACTTATCCGGAGGATTCCATGCCGCTCTACATCTATGTCGAATGCGGCGCCGCCGCCCTCGTGCCGCCCACCTGCCTGCTGTGGAGCGGTGCGCGGGGGCGGCCTTTCAGTTTTTGAGCTAAACACGCCAGCATTGTGATTGTTGCGTGTGTGTGTTGTACATGCATCCCCCCGAAGGATGCATGTGCACTGTTAGGTTGCTGTGGTTGTGGTGGTTTGCGCATGCCGTGCTGTGCTGTGCCGGGGACTCCGCCGCAGCTCTGCGTGCCCCGCGACAGCTGCCGCTCACGCCCACACCGCTTTCCCTCCCTCCCTCCCTCCCGCGCCTGCCTGCCTGCCTGCAGGCGATGCAGCAGAGTGTGCCGCCGCCGAGGGCGAGGAGGAGGCTGAGGGCCCCGCCTGCCCCTGCACCAGCAACACGCAGGCGGCAGACCTTCGATGGGTCGAGTCTGGGACGGGTGCGTGCGGCCGTACCGCTCGATTGTACTGCCTCTGTACTGCTTGCGTGGAACGCTTGCCTGTGTTGCTTTGGCACTGCTGTACCGCTTGCGTGTGCTGCTGGCACTGTGCCGCTTCCGGCCTGTTGCGGCGCCGCTGCTGCTGGCGTGGCGTGCCTGGCATGCCGCTCTGCCTCTGCGTGGCGGCGTGCTGCTGCCGCGTGCTGCCGTGGACACCGCCCGCTCAGCAGTACTTGCTTGTTTGTACTGATTCCGCACGGCCGTTGTGCTGCGCTGCGCGCCGGTGGGAGTCGCTACAGCGTGCATGCCATTACACAAGTCCCTGCCTTGCGCCCTTCCCCGCGCACCCGCTTGCTCCCGCCGCAGTCGTCCGGCCTCCGCCCCCGGCGCCGCCCTCGCTGCCTCCGCTCCCGCCGCCGCCGCTCCTGCCGCCGCCGCGTCCGCCGCCGCCGCAGGTGCGGGCCTCGCGTGCTGCTGTCGCTTGTGCCTGGAGGCTGCCCGCCAGATGCCTGCCCTGACGCATGCCAGTACAGCTTCTGCCCCTGGTGTACTGTGTAGCCAAGCTGCGCCTGCCTCAGCCTGTATGCATGCTTTGCAACATGCTTTGCCAGCCCTGCAACCGTGCCGCGGACTGCCACCACCACCCCTCTTGTTGCAGTCGCCGCCCTCGCCGCCGCCGACACGT
>NW_005435054.1:222073-223982 GCF_000147415.1 Chlorella variabilis
ACCCCATTCCCCCCCCTGAGCACTGACTACCCTCTTCTATGCATGCCTCCGCAGCACTGCCAGTGACCCCCAGCAATCCCTTCCTTCCTCACGTATCCGTCCCAGTGCGAGCATTCAGTGTGGCGGTGAAGGCTCCGTGCCTGATGCCTCCACCGTGCTGTCTCCATCCCAGACGGCTGCTGCTGCCAGTACCCTGCACCGCTACCCGTCCTCAATCAATCCCTCCCTGCTGTACATGATCAGCAGCGCTGAGGGGCAGGAGGGTGCAGCTCAGCAGGAGCGCCAGCACGGCGGCAGCGGCGGTCGCTGCCGGCGCTTCTCCGGTTACACCCAAAGCCGGCTCAAGAGCACACAGCTTTGTCAGGAAACTGCCCTCCTGAACAGTCTCAGCACGCGGAAGGCCCCACATCCGGCTCCCACCCATCGCCCATGCAAGGCTGCCGCCCGCCTGCTTGCACCGCCTCAGCGTGCACGGCGGGAGCATGCCCACAGCTCAATCGCTTGAGCGCGACGCGGCGGCGCCTTTCCTATGCAATGTACGGGGCGTCTGGGGCCTATCGGGGGGCGCCACAGCCCCCCTGGCCTCCCAGTGCGGCGCAACAGGGTTGGGGGCAGCCGCCAGGGGGCTGGGACCAGGCTGCGGGCTATCCGGGCGCATCGAATGGAGGTGCATACTCGGGTCATGGACCCACCCCTCCCCCGCCGCTTCCTGGCGGGCAGCCGCAGCGGGCAGCGCAGCCGATGCCGGACCAGCACGCCTTGTTCCTGCAGTTTGGCAGCCAGGGGAGGCGCCAGATGCAGCAGGCGCCCGCCTCCCGCCAGCTGCGCAAGGCGGCGGCGGCCGCCACCGCCGCCGAGGTGGCGACCCTGCCCGGCGCCGCAGCCGGCGGCTATCTCGACGCCTACCCCGCAGTCAAGAGCCTGCTGCAGCGCTTCAAGTGAGCAGACACAGCGCAAGCAGCAATGCAGGCTACTGGCTTTGAACCTTGGAGGGCCATGCAGGCGCCGTACCCGGCGCCTGCTCAGCCATCCTGCACTGCTGCCCAGCCTGCTCCCCGCCTCCCCGGCCTGACCTGGCGCTGCTGCGCAGCACCCCGGATCGCTGCTCGACCAGCATATCTGCCTGCGTGTCACAAATCGCCCCGCTGCCGCCCCGCGCCCTGCAGGGAGCGTGGCACAGAGCAGTTCCCGCTGGCGGTACTGAACGAGTACGCTACGAGGCTGTCGCTGCAGGTACAGCGGTACAGCGGTACAGCCGGGCCGCCCACACCTAAGTTGGCTCTGCTGCACACACACACGCCCGCGCACGCGCGGGTTGCGCGCCCGTGCCCCTCCTCTGCCCTCTCCAGCCGCCGCCCGCCCCTGCCGCCGCTCCTGTGGCCGCCGCCTGCCCTGCCCTGCTGCCGCCCCCTCGGCGTCGCCTCCTCGGCTCCCGCTCCCCGATTATCATCAACCTCGGTGTGTCCCCCCAGTGTTTGCCGCCCTTCACTGCCACCCTTACCAAGCCCCCCCCCCCCGCCGCCGCCGCTGCCTGCTCAGGTGGAGTTTCGGGTGGAGCAGGTCAGCCTGATGGGGGGCTTTAGGGTGGAGGCTCGCCTGGCTAGCAAGAAGGATGGGGAGACGGTTGAACCAGGGGAGGGGCGCGCGCGCAACAAGCAGGCGGGGAAACAGGTGGGGCGGCGCGCCCGCGCTCGCTCGCCGCCGCCGTCAGCCCACATCCGCGCTTTCTTCGGACTGCCGCCGCGCTTTCTGAGGACAATGCCGACCCGCGTTCTTTAAATGATAAGCACCGAACTGCGCGGCGTCCCCCCAGGTGGCGGCCGCCGCGCTGCTGCAGCGCCTGCTGGAGACGACTGTTCAGGAGGAGGACTTGCTGGCGCCCGCTGCGGGCAAGGAGGATGGGAAGAAA
>NW_005435054.1:224242-226857 GCF_000147415.1 Chlorella variabilis
GCTTCCGCCGCTTTGGCGGTGGCGGCGGCTACGGCGGCGGCTACGGCGGCGCCGCCCGATTCCGCTCCCCCGGCCTGGGCGGCCCCGGCTTTGTGCGTGGCGGCACCATCGTGCCCAGCGGTGCGGGATTCGAGCTGCAGCCCACCCCGGGCTCTGTGGCGGCGAGGGTGAGGGGTGGTGGTGGTGGTGGTGGTCCTTCTGCGGCTGCTGGTGCTCTTGCTGCGGCTGCTTGGCTGCCTTTTTTTGCCTCTTTCCTTTGTGCTATCTTTTCTTTGGCTCTCTGCGGGGTCCGTGGTGGTGTCCACGCTGCCCTCGTGCCGCGCCCGCCTGGCTGCTGCCAGCGCCGCCCGCCACCGCTGCCGCTCATGCGGCACCTCCCTGCGGCCTACGCGGCGCCTCGCGCTGCCGCCGCCGCCGCCTGGCAGTCTGCCGGGCTGTGGCTTGGCCTGTCATGCCGCTGGCGTGGCCTGCGCCCCCCGCCTCGTGCCGACCACCACCCACACTCTGTCCCACCGCCCCTGCCGCGCCTTGCCCACACACCCACGCGCATCTTGGCCCCGCCGCCGGCTCCCAGCCACAAAAAACAACGACTCCAGCTTGCTGCTTTCAGCTGAAGAAACATATTCAATGGTTTTGCAAAACCCAATCCGTATTCAAGGTTGCCTGCTGCTGTGCCCCACCTCTCCTCCACCTCCCTCCCTCCACCCACACATGCAGGGGCGGTACGGCGCTGTCTCCATCTGCCCCTCCGAGCCGCAGTACCGCCCGCCCTCCCTGCAGCAGCAGCTGAGCACCTTCCACGCAGCTTCCCTGCCCAACGCCGACAAGCAGTTCACGTCCTCGGGCGCGGTACGGTCGGGGCCGCGGCAGCCGGCGCCGGCACCCGGCGCGATCAGGGCAGGCCCCGCCGACGGCGCTGCCGCGGCGGCTGCGGCAGAGGCGGCAACGGGGCCCGGCCCGCGTGCCAGCAGCGGCCCTGTTGTCGACGACGGCGACGGTGGCACCCCCCGCGGCCTCGGCTGGGGCGGCGGGGCTGCTGCAGCAGCGGCGGGGCCTGCCTCTGGAGCGGGTGCCGGCGGCCTGGCGGGCCGATGGCAGCCGCGAGAGTATCAGCCGCCGCCGGCGGAGGAGCGGCAGCCGGCGTCTGCGCAGCAGCAGCAGGCGGGGCCCCGGCTGCCGCCGCCTCGTGGCGGCGGCGGCGATGCTCGAGGCGGGGACCGGAGCCTCAGGAGAGGAGGGCGCCGCAGCCGCAGCCGCAGCCGCAGCCGCAGCAGGAAGCGGCGGCGTGACCGGCGCAGCCGCAGCCGCAGCCGCGACGTGCGCAGCAGAGAGCGAGCGTGCAGCCGTCGCAGCCGCAGCCGCAGCAGGAGGCGTAGCGATGGGCAGCGGGAGAGCCCGCGCCGCAGCGTGCACGGCAGCCGCGATCACAGACAGAAAGGTCGTGGGGAGGGCGAGGAGGAGGAGGAGCGGGAGCTCCGGCGGCACAGCCGGCGCCACAGCGAGCACCACCACCGCCACAGGCGTGAGCCGGGGAGCGAGGGCGAGCGTGACGGCGGCAGCAGGCGGCGGCGTGAGGAGCAGGGCGACGGCGGGGGCGGTGCGCCCGGCGACGACTGAAATTGCAGCTCAGATGGATGGACTGCTATTGCTTGCTGCACGCCTTGCAATCGAGTCGAGTCGACTTGCTGGCGCATATCGCGCCCAGAGCAGAGGACGGGGGCTGGCGTCGGGAGGCGGCAGGCAGGGAAGGCGCAGCCATCGGCTCTCTGTGCTCGTCCCTGCTCTGCTGCTGGAAGTCACTGCTGCAGCGCAAAAAGCCGAGGCTGGCGCCATTCGTGTTTGATTTGCTCCTCCGTCGGCGATTGGCGGCATGCTGCGCCCGCTGCGCTGCGCCGGCGGTCCATGCATCTTCCCCAGCACGCCGATCGGAAGCCTGCTTTCCGTCAGAGCATTGCGCCATGGCAGCCATCCTCATCACCGGCGGGACGGGCTACTTTGGCCAGTTTTGTGTCGAGTTTTTCGCTGCGTCGGGATGCCAGGTGCGGTGTTTCGGCGCTGCGGGCTGCAGATCGCCTCAGAGGCATGCTCCAATCGCCCAAAGCCGGGGCCGACACCGGCGCCTGACTCATCCCCGCAGGTCGGCTACACGCACTGGTCTAGCGGCCCCCAGCGGCACTGTGGCAAGGTCCTACCCTTCAAGGTGCGAGGATGCCGGATCGGGCGGCCTGATGGACGCGCTGAACGCCCCGGCCGCCGCCACCGCCTGCCGCCGCCGCCGCCGCCTGCCCTTGTGACCCCAGCTGCCCCACCCTGCGCACCTCCCCCTTCGCATTCGCTGCAGGTCAACCTGGCCAAGGGGGAGGGCCTGGAGGCGTGCCTGCAGGGGCTGACACGCGGCGGCGCGCTGCGCCTGGTGGCCGTCATCAACGCCGCCGCCATATCGCAGCCCGCGGCGTGTGAGCGCGACGAGGCGGCGGCGGCCGCCGTCAACGTGCCCACCCACCTGCTGGCGGCGCTGGCGTGGCACAGGCAGCAGCATGGCGCGGAGCCGCTGCTCATACACATGTCGACAGACCAGGTGGCGGGGTGTGGTGTGGTGTGGTGGGGTGGGGTGG
>NW_005435054.1:227160-230471 GCF_000147415.1 Chlorella variabilis
CCTGCACCCCCGCCTGCCTGCCCCCCTCACATCTGCCACCCCCAGGGTGCAGCCTTCCCTGCCGCAGCACGCCAAACCTCCACACCCCGCCTGCGTCGCCCGCCCACCCCTCTGCCCCGCCCACCCCTCTGCCCCGCCCACCCTCCGCAGGTGTACGACGGCAGCAAGGCGCGGTGGCGGGAGGGCGACCCGCCGCGCCCCGTCAACGCCTACGGCCGCACCAAGCTGGCGGCGGAGCGCGCGGTGGCGGCGGGCTGGCCCAACCACGCCATCCTGCGCAGCTCCATCATCTTTGGGCCCGAGCCGCCGGTGCCGGTGGGGCGCCCACTGTTCCTGCAGTTCATCGACGGAGCGCTGGCGGCGGGGGTGAGAGGGCGGGCCCGCCGGGGCTGCTGTTGCAGCGCTGCGGCGCTGGGGTGGGGGCAGGCGCCGGCAGCGGGCCTCTCCATGGCCTCCCAAACCCTGCCCTGAAGCCCTCGCTGCGCACGCATGCGCACGGACATCCACGCGCACACGCACACACCCCTGCCCGCCTGCTCTGCCCCGCTCCGCCCGCGCCCGGAAGCCCGTCGCGTGTCTCGCCGGCGACGCCCTCACGCGCATGCCCGCCTGCTGCACCTGCTGCGCCTGCCCCGCCTGCTGTGCCTACCCCCGCCCAGAAGCCCACCACCTTCTTCAACGACGAGTGGCGCTCGCCCATCCGCGTGCGAGACATCCTGCGTGTCTGCCAGACCCTCATCAACCGCCAGGACGAGCTGCAGCACAGGTGGGGGCAGTCAGAGCGAGTGAGACGGGCGGGCAGGTGGGCAGGGGAGCAGGCAGGCGGGCAGGCGGGCAGGCGGGCAGGCTTGCAGGCAGGCAGGCACGCGGCGGTCAGAGGCATGGCTGCCGTGCTGGGTGGGGAGCAGCGGTGGCGGCGCGGAGCTGAAAGCGCGTTTGCGGCCCCAGGCTGTGACCGCATGGCCAGTCCTGCAGGTGGTGTGGGCCACCCACCAACATACACACCACGCCACTCCACTCGCATGCACCACCACCACCACCACCGCCAGCAGGCACTCACCATAACCCTAAATCGGCACTCACCACTCGCCTGCTTTCCTGGCCGGACAGCACTGACACCCACCCGCCGCACCTCACAGGCTCTTCAACATGGGAGGCCCCGACCGCCTGAGCCGAGCAGACATGGCGGCAGCGGTGGCGGCAGCCTGCGGCTACGACCCAGCGCTCATCCTGGCAGCCCCGGCAGCCTCGGTGCGCCTACCTGTTGTACTGCCCGTACTGCATGTATTGCTTGTACAGCATGGTATACACCCACAAGGAGCAAGTGGTGGAACCGCTGCGGCTGGACAAGGGCTGTACTGTGGGCTGAGCGTGCTGGCGCCGGCTCCCGTCGTTATGTGCCATTTGTGCAACTTGCCAGTTGCTGCCTGCCTGCCTGCCTGCCTGCCTGCCTCCCTGGCTCCCTGCATCGAGCGCCCACCTGCCTCCCTGCCCGTGCTGCCGCCGCCGCTGCAGGTGCCGCGCCCCGCACCCAGCCCTGCCGACATTTCAATGGACAGCAGCCGGCTGGAGGCGGCGGTGGGCATGCAGGCACGTGCCCCGCTGCACCTGCTGCAGCCCCCAGGCAGCACCAGCGCCCCCTGCTGCCGCTCAAGGGCGTGTGCTGCGCCTGCCGGGGAGTGCCTGCGCCTGGCAGCTGGCTGGCTGTAGGGAGTTTGGCCCGGGCTCCCGGCACCAACAGGAGCACAGCCAGCCGACACATCTGCCCCTGCGCCCTGCGCCTGCCCCCCGTGTGCGCAGATGACGCCTTTTGAGGCGGCCATCCGGCACATCCTGGGGGAGCACCAGCACCCAGACGACCGCCACCACTTCCCCGGCCAGCACGAGCACCCACACCCGCCCGCCAGCCGCCACCGCTGATGCCTGGGGCTGGGGGGCAGGTGGTGCCAGCGGTCGAGGCGCCACCAAACACCCTGCCCCAGCACCGGATGGGGGTTCTCTGCAACCCCAACTCAGCAGCCTTGGTCGTCCGGGCCGCCCATCTTTCCTGCCTGCCTGCCTGTCGACGTGCATTGCCGTGTCATGCCGTGCACGCTGCACAGTACAATGCGCCTGCCTGGCACAACCTGTACCCACCTACACCCAGCCAGCGCCCTGCTGCTTCGGACTCCGTTGCCCTGCCTTGTCTGCTCTGCAGCTCTTCCCCAATGTCTCAGTGCAGCCATTGCAACAAAATGAACCGGACCAGAATGGTATCAAGGGATGAGATGGGCTGCTAATTGAGGCTTGGGCTGGCAAGAGTGCCGCTGCCGCCCTGCAGCCGCCTGCCGCAGCTCAGGCGTCAGCGCCGGCGCCAGCCGCTCGTCGATCTCTTGCCTCGCCGCCTGCTGCGCCCACTCCCACACAGGCCCAGTGCCGGCTGGGTGCGCCGCCACAAACTCCGTCCACCACGCCACAACTTCATCCCATTCCTTGTGCCTGCTGGCAGGAGTGCTGCCTGCTGCTTTCAGCTCGCTGTTGTGCACCGCCCTCAAAAAGCCATCTACGCTCCGGTTGAGTGCAGACAGGGTCAAGGGGCGCTCGGTGTCGCCCTCCTGCTGCTCTCCCTCGGTCAGCGCTGCTTGCTGCCCCTCAGCTGCTGCCCAGCCTGACAGCCGGTGCAGCTGGCCGCGGTGCTCCACATACTGCACCCGCTGTGCCAGCCGCTTTACTTTGAGCACTGTCAAAAAGCTAGCATGCTGCTCGTACAGCTGCGCCGCCGACAGCCCCCAGTAGCGCTGCAGCAGCAGGCGCTGTGCCACAAAGTCGGGAGCGGCGTGGTTGCGGTGAAGCAGCTTGGGATCCTTGCAGAGCACAGCCACGGGGTCTGCCACGCCGCAAGCCTCCATGTAGTGCAGGTTGCAGCGCCACACGCTGGCATCGCAGCCGAGCGTTGATGGGGAGCGCTTTAGCATGCCAGCAGCACCGTCCTTGCCAAAGCCCTGCAGCATGCAGCATCAGGCCAGGCGATGAGGCGAGACGGGACTGACTGCAGGTGGTACAGAAGCATGCTGGCATTCTTATGCATGGCAGGAGGCCCAGCACTGTGCAAGTACGAATACACGGCACTCGCACCTGCGCCAGCGCCGCCGCTCGCTCCCGCAGCGTGCCCAGGTTGCTGGTCAGCCAGCCGGGCGCCTTGGATGCCAGCTCCAGCATCTCGTCTGCGGCCAGCCCCAGCTCATCTCGCAGCAAAACCATCACGTCTTTCACCCGCCCTGCTGCATCTGCCTGACAAAGTAACTGCGGCTGCGTCCATGCCAGCTTGGCAA
>NW_005435054.1:230521-231501 GCF_000147415.1 Chlorella variabilis
GTCGATGTTGACAGTGAGGCCCACTGCCGGCAGTACTGCTGGAGCAGGTTTAGCTGCCGCTGCAGCCCGGCCGCTGAGGTGGCCAGCAGGACCATGTCGTCGGCGTACAGCAGCGGCGGCACCGCGGCGCCGCCGCTGCCGAGGAAGCTGGGGAGGTCGAGCTGCTCGCCACGCCGCGCCGCCGCCATCAGCTCCTCCTCCAGGTCGTCGATGTAGAGGCCAAAGAGGGTGGGGCTGAGGGGGCAGCCCTGCTTCAGGCCTGTCACGGCCTGGAAGCAGGGCGACAGCCCGGCTGAGGTGCGCACCGACATGGGAACGTTGCTGTACAGCGCCTGCGCTGCCGCCAGCCACGCTGTGTCCACACCGCGTGTCGCCAGCTTCTGCCAGAGCTGCTCCCTGGGCACGCGGTCGTATGCCTGCTTGAAGTCGACGATAAAAGGTAAAGGTAAAGGTGGGGAAGAGCCTCCACAAGCTTCACTTCCCGGTTTTAACGTCTAGCTTTAGACCATTATTTGATCTGCCCGACGCGCCAAGTGCAGTACCCCCCACTAGTAGTGAATGGGTCCCGGGGAGGCCTGTGCCGAAGCCTTGGCGATTCTATTAGGCGTTCCCGAAGCAGCCCCACAGCTGCTGGCCTCTCAGGCGGTGTTGGTCCTGGAGTGCGCGCAGCACGAGTGCTGCCTGCGCTGTGCCGCGCTGGCGCCTGAAGCCAAACTGCCCTGCTGCTCTGAAGTTGCTGGCCTCTGCCCAGTCTGAGATGCGCTGCTCCAGGATGGCGGCGTACAGCTTGGCGGCCATGGTGCCGATGGCAATGCCGCGCAGGCTGCTGCAGCTGGTGGGGTCGCCGCCGGGCTTGAGGATGGGTGCGATGATGCTGAGCGCGTCAGGGGTGGCCAGCTGCCCCACCCGCCGCCATGCTGTGTAGACGGTCAAATAATGGTCTAAAGCTAGACGTTAAAACCGGGAAGTTAAGCCTGTGG
>NW_005435054.1:231648-236362 GCF_000147415.1 Chlorella variabilis
ATATCCCACCCAGCCGCAGGACTCCACTGCCGCCCGCGCCCCGCCCCATCTGGCCGCTTGCGCGCCCCATCCCCCCTCGATGGGGCCCGCCCACACCGGGGCCTCCCCCCTCCCGCCCACTGCTTTCTCAACGGCCCCGAGCCGGGGCTGCCCTCATTGCATACATAGTGCGCCTTTCCCTGCTTTTCTAGTGACCTAGCGTTCCGCACTGCCGTTTGGCCAGCCCATGCTCCCGTACCGTTGCGTTTCTCCCCAATGCGCCATGCCACTTTGCCAGTCATACACACGTTTCGATGCGTGCCCTGTCAGCTGCTTGCGTTGCATGTCGCCTTGCTCCACCCCTGTTTTATTGCTTTCTCTGCTTTCGCCCGGTTCCCGTCCCGTTTCGGCGGGGAGTCTATGTTGCAAGCTAGTTCTTGCTTTACCAGACTTTAAGCCCACACAAGCACAAGCAACAGCCCGCGTCAACAAGCGTCAACAAGCAAGCTGCACCCTCCCGACTCACCAACAACTTGCGATCACGCGTCGAAATGTTCACTGGAGCTCTCAGATGCTGGGTTTTGGCGGAGGCCTCATTAGGGCACCAGGGTCCGCTCTCTCCAGATCCACCAAACGTTTTGGCTTGGGTTTTGGCAGAACCTGGACACCAATTGAACCTGTGGTGAGAAGGGGCAGTCCAGGGGGTGTGGAGGGGCGCCTGGCTGAACTGCCGCCCATGACCCTGGGCGGCCGGGGGGCTCGCCCCCCCCCCGGCGAGGTGGCGCGCCGGCGGGTGTCAAGTGAGGGATACCCCTGCAGTGTGTGCAGTGTATGCAGTGTGTGCAGTGTGAGCAGTATGTGCGGGCCAGTGGCAGCATGTGGCATGTGTGTGTATGAATGCGTGTGGGCGGGGGGGAGTGTCCCAGCAGTGTCATTGCAGGCGGCGGTGCTGCAGCTGCCGGTGGCAGCAGGCGCCCGGTGGGCGGGCACAACAGCCGCGCCGGCGGCTGCCAATGTGAGCTGGTCGTCAGTGCCTGGTGACACCCACCCCCTTGCAATCGCCGGCGTTTGCTGCCAGCGCTTGCAGCTGCTGCTCCACGACCAACAGATCTACGCCGCTCCTGTGCGTATGGCAGTTAGAGCTGGGGGGAGGGTGGCCGGAGCCATGGAGAGGGTGCTCCATGGTCCACCCCCTCTCTTGATGCCCCTTGATCACATTTGCCCCCTGCCCAAGGTCTGCTCACGTGGCCTATCATAGCGGGGTGACTGTAACACAGCCCGTGGCAGTTACAGCGCTTGGGCGCCGCCCACTTTGCCAAACGGGCGGCTGCTGGCTGGTCCGTGGCCTGAGGAATTATGAGAAACGCATCCATTGCTGCCAGAGAGCATCCCGTTCTGGGAAGGCCAACAAGCAGCACAATAACAATCTGGTTGAATGCATGAAAGGATGAACGCTGTGGCTGCACCTGCCTGGGTGCCGTGGCTACCTGCCCACCGCTCCGGCGCGCTGCCAGCCAGTGATGCGGCGGCCCACCCCGGCGCTGGTGGCTGCCTGGCGGCGACGCCTGCTGCCGCTTGGTGGCGGCAAGCCCTGCTCTGCCTGAGCAGAGCATCCGGCATCCAGCGGGCTGGAAAGATAGAGGGGCCTCATCTGCAGAGGCCCCCGGCTAGGCGCCCACCACGTTCTTCAGCACCGGTACATCCGCCAGCGCCAACACCACATCGTCCTCCGGCACCTGCACGCACCAGGCAGGCAGCCGGCAGTTTCTACACCACGCTTGCTCAGAGCTGGCGGGAAAGTGCTTTACTTGCTGATGGTGGGGCCATGCTTTGTGCTTTGTGCGTGTGTGTGTGTGTGTGCGTGTGTGGCGAGGCTGCGCCCGCTGGACCACCGCTGCCCAGGCTGCCTCCCTCACTCCCAGCCCAGCCCTCCCTCGCTCGCCCACACCGCCGCCGCCGCCGCCGCCGCCGCCGCAGCCGCCGCAGCCACGCCACGCCACCCCTGCGCAGCCCTGCCGCCACCACCGCCGCACCCGCAGCGTGACGCGCCGCCACTTGCCCTCCCGCGCCGCCGCCAGGCCCACCAGGCCCAGGTCCTGCAGCGTCTCACAAGCGGTACAGAACTCGCCGGTGCTGTACGGCTCCATCCCCACCTGCGGGGAGGAAAGTGAGGTGGGGACGAAAGGAAAGTGAGGCGGGGAGGAAAGCGAGGCGGGGAGGACAGCGAGGGGGGGCTGCTGGGGCTGCACGGCTATGTGTGGGGAGGAAAGCGAGGCGGTATGTGCGCGCTTGTCAGCGCTCCTGCTCCTGCTCGCCTGCTTGCACAGGTGCGTGAACGCCTCCTCCAGCTGCCCCAGCAGCACCTCGCGGCTGCGCGGCATGCCAGAGGCTGCGCTGGCGCCGCCGCTCACCAGGCTGCCCATGCTGCGGGGCAGGGGGAGGGCGGGGAGCAGAGCACGGCATTCGGGGCGGGCGCTGCGAGTGTACGATGCCCGGACAGGGTCGTCAAAAGCCAGGAAACAGCAGCAGGCTGGGATCCAACGCAGGGCGCCAATGACTGCAGGGGTCCAATGCAGGGCTCCAATGCAGGGCACAACAACCGTCCTCCTCCCTCGTCCCCCAGGACCGCTCGCCCCTACGGCTGCCAGACGCCACAGCCCCTTCTGCCGGCTGGAGGGTTTAGGGTTCCCTCCCTCCTCCCTAAGCCCCCCACCTCTGCCGGCTGGAGGCGCTGCTCTTGGCTGGCGACATGAAGGCGGCGCGGGCGCGGCTGGCGGCCGCGGCGCCGCCCCCGGCTTTGCGGCTGCTGCCAGGGGTCGGCATGGGCGCGGGGCGGCGCACGGGCAGGCCGCGGCTGCCCAGGCTGTCGCCTGCAGGCGGGCGGGGCGTAGGGGGGTGGTGGCGGGTGGGGAGGTGAGGAGGCACAGGTGACCACGCCAGCCCAAAAGGGCGGGCATGCAGGCGCCTCGCCGGCCAGCCAGCTACCCCAGCACCACCCCCATCCCACATCACCACCCACACCACCACCCACACCTCCCAACCCCCACGCACCCAGCAGCTTGCCCACGGCGCACACCAGCAGCTTCTGCTGCGGCGGCAGCGCCCGGATCGCGCGCACGTTGTCGTTGCCACGGCCGATGCCGCCTGCAGGGCGGCGCGTGGCGGCGCGGCGTTGGCATGCCTATGTTGGGGCGCCAGCGGTGGCCGTGACAGTGCAGGGGGTAGCAGCAGGCAGGGCGGCGCAGTGCTGCCGGCTGGCTGTACTGCTGGCAGGCCCGAGGCCTGGGGCCTGGGGATGCCTAAAGGTGCGGGCAGGGGGGCAGGCAAGGGCAGGCAGGCAGGGCCGGGCAGGCAGGCGGGACCTGTGATGCGGGAGAGCGCCGCCGCCATCGGCCGCATGCCCACAAACCGCTGGCTGGCCGCCGCGGCTGCCTCCGCCGCTGGCGCCGCGGCTGCCTCCGCCGCTGGCGCCACCGCTGACGCCGCTGCGGAAGGCGCCGCGACGGCGGCGCTGGGCCCCGCTGCTGCCTCGGCCGCCTCTGCCTCCGCCTGCTGCGCCTGCTGCGCCTCCCTGACATGTGCGTCCAGGGCCTGGGAGCAGGCCTCCAGCGCGCGCCGCATGTCGCCGTTGCCGTTGGCCATCTGCGCAAGCAGCCGGGGCCAGCGGGCGGGGGGCAGGCGCGTGGGGTGACAGGCAGCGAAGGCAGACCAGCAGGCAGGCAGCCGGGAACAGCAGGTATGTGTGGGCAGGCAGAGGCAGCCCGGGCGGCGGTTCCCAGGCGGCGGTTCCCTGCTCCTCCCAAGCCTGCCGCTCCCGCGCACGAACCTTGCGTGAGCACAGCTCGATGGCATTCGGCTCAAACACGCGGCCCGGCAGGCAGCCCAGCCGTTGGTACAGCACCTGCAGGCGCGGGGCGGGAGGCAGGAGGCAGGTCGGCGGCGGCGCATGGGCAAGCCGGGGTGGGGCAGGGAGGCAGGGGCAGGAGCCGCAGGGGCAAGCTGGGGTGGGGCAGGGAGGCAGGGGCGGGAGCCGCAGGGGCGCCTGGGGCGAGGCGGTCCCTTGCCAAGCGCAGCTGCAGCGTCGGCACGAGCGTCGGCGCCGGCGCCGGCTGCAGCGGCTGGGCGCCGGGCCTGCTGCTGCAGCGGCGGCGGCGGCAGAGGGCGCGCCTGGGAGAATTGGTGGCGCAGGTAGGCCGGGAAGAGCTCGTGGGCGGGGCGCAGGTTGCGGCGCTGCGGGGGGCAGCGTTGGGAGGCAGGAGCAGGGCAAGGCTGGAAAGCAGGAGCAGCAGGCCAGTGTGGGGGCAGCATCAGGGCAGGGCTGGGCAGGCCAGTGCAGGAGCGAGGCGCGGCCAGGCAGGCGGTACTAGCGGCACGAGCCGGCCGCCGCTGCCTTCCCACGCACGTGCAGCGCGCCCCCCGGCCTCATCAGCTGCTGCACCAGGTCTATCGAGTTTGCAATGCCCAGCAGCAGCAGGCGGGAGCGGTCAGCGGCGGCCAGCGCAAACAGGCACTCCACCAGGTCCTCGCCGCGGGCGCCTGCGCGGCGGCAAGGGGAGGGGGGCATGTGTGTGTGGGAGGGGCCAGCGGCGCGGGGATGCGTGTGTGTGTGGGAGGGGCCAGCGGCGCGGGGATGCGTGTGTGTGTGTGTGTGCGCGTGCGTGCATGGCACGTGTGTGCGTGCATGCAGGGCGTGTGTGCGCGTGTGTGTGTGTGTGTGTGTGTGTGTGTGTGTGTG
>NW_005435054.1:236749-245465 GCF_000147415.1 Chlorella variabilis
AGCGGGGCCAGCACCAGGCGGCGCAGCTGCTGCAGCGGGTCGCCGCCGCTGCGTCGGCGGGCCTTGCCGTCGGCGGCGCCGCCGGCGCCGCCGGCCTCTGCTGCCGTGGGGTACTGGATGGGGTCCTGCCCCGCCGCCAGCGCCGCCTCTGCAGGGCAGCCGGAAGGGAGGGAGGGGCAGCGGGCAGCCACGTCATGAGGCGCGCGGGCTTTGAAGCAGGGACAGGCGTCATCGCTCCCCCAACAACCACAACAATCGCAACCACAACCACGCCGGGGACCACCGCCAGCATAGCAAACTAGGGCAGCCCTTGGTGCCACCCCGGCGAAGCCCCAGCAAGCACACTGCCCGCCGCGCCAAGCAGCCGCCCAGCCCCACACCGATGCCGCAGCGTGCCTGGGTGCGGCGCTGAGCAGGCGAGGGAGTAGCCCAGCAGGATGCGCTCCGCCACCTGCCGGGCAGGCAGGCAGGCAGGAGAGGAGCGGGAGGGAGGGGTCAGGCAGGCAGCCGGTCAGGGGAGCCCACGGGGCACCCGGGGGCCCTCAGAAGGAGGAGACACAGCAGGGTGCTGAAGAGAGGGCTGCGAAGGCACCAGGCGGGCAGCCCCCAGCACACACACACACACACACACGCACACACCAGACCAGCAGGCAAAGCAGAGCAGAGCAGGCGCCCACGCTCTCCCTGCTGGCCCGGTGGGGCGCCGGCCTGGTGCTTGCCCACCCCCCAGGCCTGGTGCTGCCCACGAGCCCGCACACACACATTCGCCACAGCCCTCCGCCTCACCTGCCGAAGGTCTGTGATGCTCATGCAATTGATTGAGATCAGGGCAGGCGGGGGCAGTTGGGCGCCCCCTGCCTCTGCCGCCTCCCGGGTGCCGTCGTCATTGCCGCCGTCGGGAGCGGCGGTACCGCCAGGCTGGCGCCAGCACTGGCGTACCACTTCGTGGGCGGTCAGCGACTTGCCTGCGGGCAGGCGAGCAGGGTAGGGAGGGCGGCTGAGTGCTGGCAGCAGGGCAGACAGCAGGCAAGGCAGCGGCAGCGGCGGCGGGCAGGCAGATGCCCGCAGGCGGTGGGCAGGCAGATGCACGCAGGCAGCAGCTGGCTGGGAGGTGGATGCAGGTACGAGCCTTGCCAGCTCCCAATCCGCTCTGTACATCAAGCCAGGTTTGCGGATGCAGCAGGCAAGGTAGCGGCAGGCGCCGCAGCCGCAGCCGGCAGCGGGCGAGCGGCGTGCAGCAGGGGCAGCGGCAGCGGCTGGAGGGCGCACCGGTGCCGGGCAGGCCGCTCAGGTAGATGGAGCCGCCGCGGCGCTGCGCCAGCTGGTGCCCCAGCCAGCCGCCCACGGCGGCCGCCTGCTTCTCGCGGCACGCCGGGGTGCTGCCTGCAGGGCAAGCAGCGGGAGCAGGGCAGGGCAGGTGAGGCTCAGGCGCCAGCACGGGCGGGGAGGGTGCTTGCCAGCAGGCCCATAGGCCCGAGCAGGCCCGAGGCGAGGCAAGGGTGGAAGAGCAGGAGGGCAGGGGGAGCCAGGACCTTGCAGCGAGGTCGTGCAGCAGCACGGGCTGGCAAGCACGTGCGGGGCGGGCTGTGCAAGCCAGCAGCAGGCAGGCGGGAGGAGGCTGGGCAAGCCAGCAGCAGGCAGGCGGGAGGCGGGCTGGGCATGCGGCAGCAAGCGCGGGGCGCACCCTGGGCGTAGCTGCCGACGTGGAGAGCGGCCTTGGCGGCTCGCACCTGCGGGAGGAAAGGAGAGGGGCCAGCAGCAGCGGTGCAGGTGACGCGTGCAGGCAGGCCAGTCAGGCAGGCAGGTGGGCAGGCAGACAGGCGGGTAGCGAGCCAGGCAGGCGGGTGGAAAGTACAAGTGTGAAGAGAGCAGAGTAGAATGAGCTGCATGGTGTCAGGGCAGCCCCTGCGGACAGCCCGGCGGCACAACAGTGGCGGGTCCTGCCCACCACACACACCACCACACACACACCACCACCACCACACACCACCACCACACACACAAGACACACACACAAGACCGCCCCCTGCTCGCCTTCTCAGCATCCAAAGGGTCCCACCAGGCATCTGCCGCTGGCTCCGCAGCCGCGCCGCCGCCGCCGCCGGTGCCCGTCTTGTTGGCAGGGGTGGCGGCTGCAGCGGGGAGCGGCGGGACGCACAGTCAGCAAGGAACCTGCGAAGAAGCTGCGCCGCAGCAGGCAGGCAGACAAGGAGCAGGCAGGCAGGCAGGCAGGCAGGCAAGGAGCAGGCAGGCAGGCAAGAGGCCCGCGCAAGCAGCGGCGCATGCATACCTGTGCTGGCTCCGGGCGAATCGCCTGCGCCGCCCACGCTGGGGGCCTTGGCGGCGCTCTGAGGCAGGTTGAACCGCACAGACCCTGAGGGTTTGCCTGCGGCAGCAGCAGCAGGGGCCAAAGGGAGGCAGAGAGGGTGCTCGGAAAGCGGCAGGCTTGCAGCGGCAGGCTTGCGGCAGTGGCAGCGGGGAAAGAGGCTCGGCGTTGCGGCAGGCAGCAGCAGCAGCGCTGAGCGCAGGCAGCAAGGGCAGCGCACCGGTGGCGTCGGAGGCGTCTGGTGAAGGCTTGAGGCGGGGCGACTGCCGCCGCGGCGACGCGCCTGGCGGGGCCGCCGCTGCAGGAGCGGCCGACGGACCCGCTGCTGCCGCCTGCTGCTGCCGCTGCTGCTGCTGCCTGCCTGGCGAGGCGCGCTGCCGCTTGGCCGCAGGAAGCGCCGGCGGGGAGCCTCCCGCGTGCCCCGCCGCCGCGTCTGCAGCCGCCTCCGCTGCCTGCTGCTGCTCCTGGGCTGCGGCTGCCCCGCTGGCCGCCTCGGGCTGCATGGCAGCCGCCGCCGCCGCCGGCTCCGCAGCCGCCGCCGGCGCCGCAGCTGCCGCCTGCTGCTGCTGCTGCTGCGGGACAGGCACCGGTTGATCCACGGCACCCTGGTCCACCGCCGCCGCTGCGGCTGGCTGGGGTCCCCCGGCTGCCGCCAGCAGGGCCGCCATGGGCGCCACGCCTGCCGTCGATGCAGTGGCCTTGGCGCGGCGGGGTGGGGAGGGGCTCTTGAGGATGCTATCGTGCAGAGACTGCAGCAGCGGCAGGTAGGGAAGAAGGGAAAGCAGGGGACTGTGGAGCTGGGAGCAGGTCCGGCGCACGGCGGCGCTGGCGCGGCGCAGGCTCGCCGGCAGCAAACACGCCGGGCAGCGTGGCTGCCGGGTGCCGAGAGCATCACGCGTAAGGGCAGGCGGCCAGGGGCGGGCAGCAGCACGGCACCTGCGAGGGCTGCGGCCCCATGGACGTCAGCGGCTCCTCCTCCCGCTGCTGCTGCTGCTGCGCAGCACGAAGAACCGGCTGAGCCTCCTGCTGCCGCTGCCGCTCGGCCCCGACAGCTGTGGGGCCGCCCTCCGCCTCCACAGCCTCCTGAGCCTCCTCCCGCTGCCGCGGCTGCTTGCCGCCCCCGGCCTTGCGCGCGCTGGCCTTGCGCCCGCTGCCCGCCTTGGTGCCGCCGCCGCCGGCTGGTGCTGCCACTGCCGCCGCCGCCGGTGCAGGCGAAGCGCTGGCGCCGCGACGCGGCCGCTTGCTGGGCGGCGCTGCCTTCGCCGCTGCCTCTTCTTCCTGTCGAGCTGCCGCCGCTGCCTCCTTGGCTGCGGCAGACGCCTGCCGTGGCTGGTTCTCTTTCTCGGCGCCGCCGCCGCCAGCTGCCGCGGCGCGCTTCCTGCCGCTGAGGCTGGCGACAGCCGCGCTGGGCGTCTGCCCAGCAGCGGCCGCCGCCTTGACGGAATTACGGGTGGTCCTGCCCCCAGGGGCGGCGCCTGCTGCTGCAGGCGCTGTTGCTGGGGTCGCCGCCTTCTTGCCAGCAGTGCGCGGAGTGGTGACTGTCGCGTTGCGCCGCCGCGTGCCGCCGCTCGCCATCGCGCCTCGAGCCGCCGCCTTGATGCGCGCTGCCACTCGCTGCAGCAGCGGCTGCTGTTGACCGTGCTGTGTATGCTGGTAGGCTTGGCGTTCCGCTGCCTGCTGCTGCAACTGAGACTGGGTCTGTGCCACTGCAGTCGTCGCCGCCGCAGCTGGTGGGGAGCGCACCTCGTCCTCGCCCCAATCGCTGTTCACGTCCACGAAAAAGCTGTCGCTGAAGTCCTGGCTGATATCAACGGACATGCAAGGTGGCCATGCGCTGTTGACAGAAGGCTGCGCACTCAAACCCTGCGGCCATGCGGGAGACACAGCGGCGAGCTCAGCGTTGGATGCGCTGCTGTATGGTCCTCTGCAGAGTAAAGGCGTCACCGGGGGCGGCAGCGGGGTCGGGGGAAGCCCGAGCGGCGTGCTCAAACAAGCGGCACACACTTGAGGGCGCCGGTGTGCTCCGCGTCGCTAACACGAGTGCTGATGTGTGGTGGGTACACGATGCGCAGTTGATCCGATAAATGGAGCAGCAGGGAGCGAGAACAGGGGTTTGAAAGGGGCCAAGGAAAGTGGGAGCCGGCCGATGGCGCGGCCAGTGCGATCGGGTCTCCTGCAGGCCTAATTGGCGGTAGCGCTGCAGCAGCAACTGGGCACGCCTCTCTTTGCCGCCATGGCACTGGCGCTGTCACGGCGCCTGGGCTCCTCCTCTGCTGCACGCTCCCTGTCGGCAGCGCTGGTCAACAGCTGCAGAATCGATGCGCCCATCATTAGCGGTCCAACCAGCTGCAGCGGCGCCCTGGCAGACGAGTGGCCATCGGCGGGAGCGACGGCGGCAGGTCGTGGCAGTGCAGGACCAGCAGCGGCGGCGGCAGCCTCCAGCTGGCCTCGCCACCTGTTCGTCTATGCCGCTGCAGTAGAGGTGAGCTGCGACGCCACTGCGCTTTGCATGTGTGGCTCAGGGGTGGAGCCACCACCAGGCGGGTGCTGCTGTGCTGCGCTGAGCCATCTCATTGGTGAATGGATGCAGGCGACCCGTAGCAGCAGCAGCAGAAGCAGGAACAACAGCGGCAGCGGCGGCGGCAGCAGCGTGCCAAGCAGCAGCGAAACCAAGCGCCGCAGCAGGCGCCCGCCAGACTATGAGCCTGAGCAGCTGCTGGCCAGCCTGGGCCTCAGGAGCTCACCCGCTACGCTTCGCCAGAAAATGTGCAAGCTGCCCAACTCGTGGCGGCAGCAAGGTGTGCTGCAGCATGCGGCAGCGGTGGTGGCGCACCTGCATGGCTTGGGCCTGGAGCAGCCGTTGCTGGAGCAGCTGTTTACCGGTTGCCTCTATCTGTTCAGTTGGCCGGCAGAGGAGCGTGCGGTTAGGCTGTTTAATCAGCTGATGCATTGCGATGGCGTCAGCGGGCTGCAGGCGGCAGAGGCAGCCCGCTGCTTCATTACGCATGCACCAGCCGCACATTGCACCAATTTCACATTTCATGAGCTGGCGGCGATCCTTGCGCACAGCCAAGACAGCACCGGCAGCCCCAAGGCCAAAGTGCCGGCAGCGCAGCGCACGGTGGCGGCGCTGCTGCGGCGGACCCCAAGCGCTGTGCTGCTAGTTGCCATGAGCGACGGCAAGCTGCGGCAGCAGGCTGAAGGGCTTGTGGCGCTGGGCTGCTTGCCCGCTGCCGTTGCCAAGCTGGCATGGACGCAGCCGCGGCTTCTTACTAGGAGAGATGCAGCAGGGCGGGTGAAAGACGTGATGGTTGTGCTGCGAGATGAGCTGGGGCTGGCGGCAGATGAGGTGCTGCAGCTGGCTTCCAAGGTGCCCGGCTGGCTGACCAGCAACCTGGGCACGCTGCGGGAGCGAGCGGCGGCGCTGGCGGAGGTGGGGAGTGCCGCCTGTTCGTACTTGCACAGTGCTGGGCCTCTTGCCATGCATAAGAATGCCAGCAGGGGCTGCCGCACCACCTGCAGCCAGTCCTGCCTTGCCTCATTTCCTGGCCTGATGCTGCATGCCGCAGGGCTTTGGCAAGGAGGCTGGTGCTGGCATGGTCAAGCGCTCCCCAGATACTCTCAACTGCGATGCCAGCGTGTGGCGCTGCAACCTGCGCTACATGGAGGCTTGCGGCGTAGCAGACCCTGTGGCTGTGCTTTACCTGGGACCCAGGCTGCTTCACCACAACCACGCCGCACCCGACTTTGTGGCACGGCGCCTGCTGCTGCAGCGCTACTGGGGCCTGTCTGCGGCGCAGCTGTACGAGCGGCATGCTGGCTTTTTGACACAGCTCAAAGTAGAGCGGCTGGTGCAGCGGCTGCAGTATGTGGAGCACCGCGGCCAGCTGCACCGGCTGCCAGGCTGGGCAGCAGCTGGGGAGCATCAAACCGCTTGGGGAGGCATCAAGCAGCAGGCGGGCAGCACCGAGGGCGCCTTGGCCCTTTCCGCACTCCTCGTGAACGAAGAAAACTTCCTGAGGGCGGTGCACAACAGTGAGCTGAAGGCAGCTGGCAGCACTCCTGCCAGCAGGCGCAAGAAATGGGATGATGTTGTGGCGCGGTGGACGGAGTTTGTGGCGGCGCACCCAGCCGGCACCGGGCCTGTCTGGGAGTGGGCGCAGCAGGCAGCGAGGCACGAGATTGACCAGCGGCTGGCGCCGGCGCTGTCGCCTGAGCTGCGGCAGGAGGCTGCAGGGCGGCAGCGGCACTCTAGCCAGCCCAAGCCTCAATTAGCAGCCCATCTCATCCCTTGATACCATTCTGGTCCGGTTCATTTTGTTGCAATGGCTGCACTGATGCAGCGGGGAAGAGCTGCAGAGCCGGAGCGGATAAGGCACAGCCGAAGCAGCAGGGCTTTGGCCGAGCGGAAGCTAGAGAGTGGGGAATGATGGGCGAGTGTGGGAGGTAAAGGAAAGAGTAGGAAATTGAGGGAGGGGAGGGTTGATGGTGAGCGCGTTATTCGAGGGGGGGAAAAAACAGGGAGGCCGCAGGCGGAACAGGTACAGATCGCCATGTGGTGCGGGCAGCAGTTGGGTGTGACAAAACAAAAAGGTAGCGGGACGGGGTAGCATATGCCTGGCGGGGTATGAGTTCCGATGCAGGGCCAATTAGGGCCCAAATACAACCTGCACCCCCGCCAGCTCACAAGCGGCCCAGGCCAGCAAACTCTCCGCCCGGGTCTGACGCCTGGCTGGCCCCAGCCAGCAGCGGCGCCTCCTCCAGCGCTCCTGGCTGCCCCTGCGCCTGCTGCTGCGGCTGCTGGCCGCTGGCCCAGAAGCTGAACCCTCCCCCTCCCCCTCCGCCGCCGCCGCCGCCGCCGCTGCGGCTGCCACCACTGCTTGCTGTTGGCGAGGACGGCTGCGCGGCCGGCAGCGCCTCTGGCGCCGGCGCCGGCTCTACATGCGGAGGGGGAGGCGCAGGCGCCTGGCTGCTGCTGCTGCTGCTGCTGGTGGTGGTGTGCCGCTGGGAGGCCAGGGGCGTCGACCGCTGGATGGGCTCCACAGGCGGCGCCGCCGCGTCGGCACGCAGCCGCTGCAGCACCTGGGCCGCGGTGGGGCGGCGCTGCGGGCTGGGGGCGATGCAGGCCTGGATGAGCTCCAGAACCTCCTGCGACACGCGGCGACACGCTGGGGGCGTGCGGCTGTGTGAGCCGGCGGCGGCGGCAGGCGACGGGCGGCTGGGCGAGGCTCCCGTTGCCCACACAGCCCCGCCGGGCCGCCCCCTCGCAGCCAGCTGCAGCCGGCAGGAGCCCGAGCTTGCTCGCTGCCTGCTCAGCTGCGGCCACCTGTGACCTGCATCCACCCTCAACCCCCGCCAGCCAGCCCCAGCGCCAGCCCCCGCCCCCCAGCCCACCTGCGAGCACTCCTGCGGCACGTGCGGCGGGCGCCACTCCCCGCGCTTGGTGCCCATGTGCTGCGTGGTGATCTCCACCAGCAGGATGCCCAGGCTGTAGACGTCGGCGGCCAGGGTGCAGCGCAGGCCCATCAGCTGCTCGGGGGCTGCGGGGAGGGGTGGGGCGGGGAGGGGAGCGGGCACCGATACGTTGGCGTGTGCGTGCGTGTGTGTGTGTGTGATTTGGGAGGAAGGGCAGTACAAAAGGGAGCGGCAGGGAGGGAAGTGGGGCTAAGCAAGGGCGAGCGCCCAGCAGCAAGGCAGCAGCAGGCAGCAGCAGGCCAGGCAGCAGCTCACGCCGGCGCGGCAGCCACCAGCCGCATCGCCAGGCAAGCACCAACCCACGCAGCCGCAGCCCACCCCACCGACCCCCTTCCCCTCCCTCGCTCACCCGCATACGTCAGGCTGAGGCCCGCCGCCGAGCGCGCGCTGCTGAGCAGCACTTGAGACACGCCCAGGTCTGCCAGCGAGGCGCGCAGATCAGAGGAAAGCAGCACGTTGCTGCGGCGGTACGGGGCGGGGCAGGCGGGCGGGGGACAGCGGTGTAAAGGTGCTTGTGCTGTGTTTGGGAGCCAGGCGGGGCACGATGCAGGGCGCGTTTGCTGCAAGGTCCCTTCAAAGCATGCCGCCAGCTTGTCACCACATTTGAGCAAGAACAGACACACGCCCCACCACCAGCCACACACACGGATTACATACTGATGCCCCGCCCCTGCCCCTGCCCCTGCCCCGCCACCCCACCCCGCCCCGCCCCACCTGGCCTTGAGGTCGCTGTGCATGATCTGGCGCTGGGTGTGCAGGTAGTCGAGAGCTTCCGCCACATCCATGGCCACCTGCCGCCCGCTGCGGCAGTGAGGGGCGGGGCGCAGGGGCGTGTGTGTGTGAGGGGGATAGTGGTGGTGGTGGTAGTGTGTGTGTGTGTGTGTGTGTGAGAGAGAGAGAGACAGAGAGAGGGTG
>NW_005435054.1:245515-252345 GCF_000147415.1 Chlorella variabilis
CCGCGGGCCAGCTCCGCCAGCCCTGGCGCAGCCGGCGCAGGCGGCCTGTTCGGCAGCCCCCCTCTACACCCCCGCAGCCACACCCCGGCAGCCACGCCCCCGCCTCCAAAGCCACCCCTCCATCTGCAGCCGCCGACTCACCCCTCATGCCAGGCCAGCCGCGGGCGCCGCGCCTCGTCCTTGAGCGCCGTGCGCAGCGTGCCTCCCTCCATAAGGCCCATTGCCATCATCAGCAAGGAGTTGACTATGGCCACACCGTACACGGGGACGACCCTCGGGTGCTGGCACTGCCGCAGCAGCGCCACCTCGCGCCAGATGGCAGTGGAATCGAGGTCGGCCACCAGCTCAAACACCTGGCAGGGGCGTGGTTGTGGTGGGGGGTGGGTGGGGCGGGGAGGCGGGGTGGAAGCAGGGAGGGAGGGAGGCAGGCTGGGAACAGAGGTGCGGCGGCTGGGAGCAGAGGTGGTGGGCGCGGCGGCAGCATGCGCAGCGGGCTGGCCAGCGTGGCAGCGCAGCCGGACAGCAGCGTCCACGCCAAGCCCAGCAGGCAGCGGCCAAGCCCGGCCAGCCAGCAGCCAAGCAGCAGCCAGCAGCAGGCAGCAGCCAGCCAGCCGGCCAGCAACACAAGCGTGTGTGCCGCAGCCAGCAGCCATGCAGCACGCAGGCAGCCGGCCAGGCAGCCAGCAGGGCACACGCCCCGAGGCGGCGGGAGCGGCGGCATCGCGTGCCTTGACCGCCACTGGTTGATCCCCCAGGCGGGCTTGGTACACAGAGGCAAAGCCGCCCTCTCCCAGAAGCACCAGCTCTCCGTCGGGCCCTTTGTCAAACTGCGGCAGCGGCGGGGCGGCGGCAGGCAGGCAGGGAGGGTGGGAGCGCGTGGTGGCGCGGGCGCAGGCGGGCATGTGTGTGCGGGCGAGGCGAGGCCGGGGTGTGTTTGGCGGTTGCAGGCGGGAGGCGAGGAAGGAGGTGCCAGCGAGGCACACAAGGGAGGGTCGGAAACGCGCCCGGGCCCGCCCAAGGCAGAAAACAACAAACAAACGCGAAATGCGGCACCCCCACACCTCCACACCTCCACCTCCACACCACCACCACCCCAGCCCGACCGGAGCCCACCTCCAGAAGCTTGGGCTGGCTGTCCAGCGCCAGAGGCTGGCTGTCCAGGGCGTCCCAGCGCCGCTGGCCGCGGGGCTTGGAGGAAGAAGGGTCCTCGCCGCCGCCGCCGCCGCCGCCGCTGCCACCGCCGCCGCCGCCAGCAAAGCCGCCATCAGAGCCGCTGGCAGCAGCAGCATAGCCGCCAGCAGCATAGCTCGGGTGGGTAGAGGTGGCGGGCGGGGAGGGCGGCAGCACGGTGGTGCCGCTCACCACGCCGCCGCCGCCCAGGAAGCCGGAGCCTGCTGGGGAGGGGGCGCTGCTGTGGGTCCAGCCTGAGCTGCTGCCGGAGCCGGCATAAGGGTACCGCGCCGCCGCTCCCGCCGCCGCCGCAGCCGCCGCAAGCTCCACCTCTGTCACCCCACCGCCGCCGCCGCCGGGTGGCGCCCGGCCGCGGCTGCCGCGGCTGCTGCTTCCGCCGCCTGCTGACGCGGCGGCGGCCTGCTCGCTGAGCAGCGCCTGCACCTGGGCAATCTCCCCCAGCGCGGCGGAGCAGGTGGCAAGGCTGCCGGAATCGGGATTGCTGGGTGTGGCTGCCCCCGACAGCCCCGCCGCCGCCTCCATTCTGTCCTCTATCTCGGCAGGCAGGCCGCCCACAGGGTGCATCTCAATCTCCCCGCCACCCCTGCCCGCCTCGACGAGCGTGCGGCTGAGAAGCTCCGCGGTACGCACGCTCTTGTCCCGCTGCTGGCTGCGCGGCGATGGCAGCCCGCAGCCCTCCTCGCCGCCGCCGGCCTCGCCGCCGCCGGCCTCGGGCGAGGCGGCGGCGGCCAGCAAGGCGGCGGCGCCGCCGCCCGGACCGTCGCCGCTGCCGGGCCCGCCGCCGCCCAGCAGCTGCTGGCGCACCAGGCCGGCGTCGCCGGAGCGGCGCCGCCGCTGCCGCCGCTTGTGCCGCCACGCCAGCCCTCCCGCGGCACCCCCCGCCAGCAGCGCGGCCACGGCGGCCAGAGCCACGACAACCGCCAGGCCGCCGGCCGAGGGCTGGGCCCCGCCCGGCGCGGCGCCTGCCGCGTCCGTGCCGGTTCCGGCCGCGCTGCCGTCCCGCGCCGCCGCAGGCTGCCGCTGGCCGGCGCCTGCGGGCATCGGGACGGGGAGCCCTCCGCCGCCGGTACCGCCGGTACCAGCTCCTCCTCCGTCGCCGCCACTGCTGCCGCTGCTGCTGCCGCTGCTGCCGCCGCTGGTGGCGGCGCGGGTGGGCACATCCAAATAGATGTGAGTGGCGTCCCGGTTGGGACAGACCGGCAGCGTGGGATCGATGTCGGTTCCCTTAATCCACCTACGAGCAGGCAGGGGCAGGGGCAAGGGGCAAGGGGCAAAGGGATGGGTGCAGGCAGCGGCAGCGAGGCGTGGGGGTGTCACGGCGCGGGCCGCGGGCTGGGAGGGGGCTGCCGTGCCGGGCCCAGGTGCGGCGCGCAGCACGGCGCAGCAGCAAGTGGGCGCGGCAGCGCAGGCGGCCGCGCAGGGGCGGCGCCGGCAGCGGCGGAGGTGCTGACAGGGCGCGAGGGCGGCCGGCGCGGTGCCGGGCTGCGGCAGCGCAGCAGCACTCACAGGTGCTTGAGGGAGAGGCGGAAGGGCGCCGTGCACCAGTCGGGAGGGATGGTGCCTCCCAGCCCCGTCCCAGCCAGCACCCTGCACAACAGGCAGGCAGGCAGGCAGGCAGGCAGGCAGGCATGTCTCTAAGCCAGGTGGCGCCTGGCACATGGGTTGGCAGCCCCCACCGCCAGCTGGCAGCCGGGACAAGCGGCAGCAGGGCTCTAGCGCAGCGCCAGGAGCAAGCGTATGCATGTGACCGGCCTTGAACGGCGCGCCGAGGCAGGAGCCAGGCGGCGGCGGCGGGCGCTCACAAGGATTGCAGGTTGGGCCAGGGCAGGCTGGCGGGCAGCGTGCCGGTCAGCCCCACGTTGCCAGACAGGAAGAGGGCGCTGAGGGAGGGCAGGGAGCCTGGTTCCAGCCAGGCGGGCGGGAAGGCGGGGCCGGTGAGCTGGTTGGAGGCCAGGGACAGGCGCTGCACCTGCAGGGCGTTGCAAGGGGGGTGGAAAGCACGGCCGCATGTGTGTGTGTGCGTGTGTGCGCGTGTGTGTGTGCGTGTGTGTGCGCCGCGTGCTGCGTGTTTGTGTGGGATGCCGGCAGGGTGGCGGCAGCAGGCTTCCACCACAAGGGTGTTCGCAGCGCTGCCCAGCGGCGGCGGCCAGGCAGCGGAACGCCCCAAGCGGCGGCAGCAGCTTCCAGGCGGTGGGAGCTTGCGGGCGGCCTCACCCGGGCCGCCTGCCACGCGTCTGGCAGCCTCCCCGTGAAGCTGTTGTTGTCTAGCTGCAGCAGAGCAGGCGGGGGAGGGGTGCAGGCACAGTCAGGCGGCTGAGCAGTGTTGTGTGTGTAACACTAGTGTATGTGTCAGTGTTGGTGGTGGCGTGGGGTCAGCGCAGCAGCCAGGGAAGTGAAGGGTCGCCCCGCAGCCGAGATGCAACCAGCAGGCCTACAGGCACAGGCAGTACCGAGGCGGTACGCCAGCCCCAGCCCCCGCACCTCCACGTGCCACAGGAAGGGGTGTGTATGGAACAGGATGGCGGGCAGGCGACCCGTCAGCGCATTCCCCATCAGGTCTCTGCGGTACAGAGGGAGGTACAACAGGGCAGCATGCTCAGGCAGGGAGGCAAGCACGTTGCACGGCGTCAACAAATTTGGAGCAACTGATGGGGCGGATGGGGCCCATTCACAGCAGGCCAGGCAGCAGCAGCAGCAGAGGCAGCAGAGAAGCCAGCGTGGCGGACGCAAGGCGGCCCTGGCAGCAGGCGGCCGCTGCTCACAGAAGGTAGAGCAGCGGGAGGGCGGCGTCGGTCATCCAGGCGGCCGGCAGGGGCCCCTCCAGAGCCAGCCCGTTGAGGGCCAGCGAGCGCAGCGCCGGGAAGCCGCCCGCCCAGTCGCGAGGCAGGGTCGGAGCGAGGCCGCCGCCGCCGCTGCCGCCGGCACCAGCTTGACTGCTGCCGCTGCTGCCGCCGCCGCTGCCGCCGCTGTCGCTGCTGCTGCCGCTACTGCTGCTGTCGCCGGTGCTGCTGCTGCTGCTGCTGGCTGGCCAGTGGGGGAACACCTCTGTCATCCCTTGCTCTCCCGGCTCCAGCTCCGAGGCTGCAGCCCAGGGGTCTGTCGCCCAAGGGTCCCCCCGGCCCTCCGCCTCCGCGCCGCCGCCGCCGCCGCCGCCGCTGAGCGTCGACGGGTCGGCGGCCGCGCTTGGGCGGCTGGCGCGCCAGTAGAAGTCAGCCAGGCGCAGGGTGCGGAGCTGGCGGAAGCCGCGGGCCCAGGCGGGGGGCAGGCCGCCAGACCACAGCGCGCGCAGCGTGAGCGACTCCAGCGCAGGCAGCACCCCCGGCGCGCCCCAGGCCGCGGGCAGGGTGGCGGCCACGGGAAAGCGCAGGTCCAGCTGCTCCAGCGCCGGCAGCACGCCGCGCGGGATGGCGGGCAGCGGCGCGCCCAGCCCCGGCGCCCAAATCTCCAGCCTGCGTTGTGCACAGCCGCAAGGCAGCCGGTCGGCCGACAAAGCACGGCATGCTGCGCGCCGTGGCACAACACGTGGCGAGATCAGCCAACCCAGCCACCCCGGCCAGCCGGCTCACCTCCTGAGCCGTGGGAAGGCGCCGGGGGCCAGCCACGCGTCCGGCACGCCGCCATCCAGCGGCACCAGCGACTGAGCCAACCTCAGCTCCTCCAGCCACGGCAGGCGGGCGAGGGCCGGGGGCAGCGCCAGCGCCGCCGCGGCCCGCTTGCCGAGCGCCTCGAGCTCTGCCGCCGCCACGGTGGCGTTGAAGCGCGGGTTGCTGCCGGCAGCGCCCTTCCTGCCGGGGCCCTGGGGCCGCTGCGAGCCGTTGGGACGAGGCACAAAGCCGCGCAGCACCCTGCGGCAGGCGCGGCCGGCAGCGGCGGTCGGCGGCCGAGCAGCTCGGCCCTGCTCCTGCCACCCACAGGCAGCAGCTGCCTGCGCCGGCCTCGCAGCCCCACCAACAACGCCATCCCAAAGCCAGCCCAGCCAACCAACCAGCTCAGAGCCAGCCCAGCCAGCCGGCGAAGAACACAGCAACACATGCCATGTCATGCCCGCCAGCCCCCAGGCCCGGCCGGCGCGCGGATTGCTCACAGCGAGACGACGTGCTTGCCGCTGTTGCACTTGACGTTGGACCAGGTGCAGTGGGAGGAGTTGTTGATAGGGTTCCAGCCAGGCCGGTACGCCATCCACTGCGGCAGGCTGCCCCACAGCAGGCCCCGCAGGTCCAGCATGATCCTTTCCTCTGCAGGCGGCGGCGGGGCAGGGCGGGGAGGGCGAGGGCAGCAGCGGCGGGCTGGTGACGGGGCGTGGCGGTGCGCCAGCGGCGCGGGCGGCAGGGGTGCGGTAAGGCACAGTGGGGGTGCGGGCACAGGCGCTGGTACAAAGCAGATAGCGGCTGGGCGCCGGCGGGGCAGCAGGGCTGTACCTTCGTGTGCGGCTGCTGCGGCTGCTGCGGCGTCCTCCGCGGAGGCTACCCCCGCTGGGGCCACTGCAGCCAGCGCCAGCAGTGCAGCCAGCCGCAGGAGGGCGACCGCCGCCGCCGCGTGCGGGACGGGGCGTGCCGTGCTGTGGCGGGAACGCATCGTGGGTGCTACAGGCCTAGCGCTGGTGCACCGAAAGGGCCTGACAGGGCGGCTCCATGCCTGCCATGCCAGCTTCAGGCTGGCCGTCAGCAGCACCAGGGCTTTTGCTCCCCCTGCACGCTACCTAGACCTGCCCTGCTGCGGCGGCGGTCCCGCCGGTGGGGCGGAGGGGCGGCGCCTGCAAGGCTAGCTCCTGCTGGCGGCCGCCACGCTTTACCCCACGGATGCCAGTCGGGGCAAGGGGTTGCCCGCCCGGGGCACAGGGAGAGTGGGGCGCGCGAGTGAGGGCCAAGTGTTGAAGGCACGGGCCTTGCAGAAGCAGCAGTTGTGCACAGAAGAAGCACTTGTGCTCATTCGATCCACGCTGTGGCGCAAATGGGCGCAACAGCATGCGCGGTGCATGTGTGGAGGGGGTGGACGGTGGCAGCAGGCAAGCGCAGCAGGGGCCCAGCCTCCATGCTTGCTTGTGTGGGCTTAAAGTCTGGTAAAGCAAGAACTAGCTTGCAACATAGACTCCCCGCCGAAACGGGACGGGAACCGGGCGAAAGCAGAGAAAGCAATAAAACAGGGGTGGAGCAAGGCGACATGCAACGCAAGCAGCTGACAGGGCACGCATCGAAACGTGTGTATGACTGGCAAAGTGGCATGGCGCATTGGGGAGAAACGCAACGGTACGGGAGCATGGGCTGGCCAAACGGCAGTGCGGAACGCTAGGTCACTAGAAAAGCAGGGAAAGGCGCACTATGTATGCAATGAGGGCAGCCCCGGCTCGGGGCCGTTGAGAAAGCAGTGGGCGGGAGGGGGGAGGCCCCGGTGTGGGCGGGCCCCATCGAGGGGGGATGGGGCGCGCAAGCGGCCAGATGGGGCGGGGCGCGGGCGGCAGTAGAGTCCTGCGGCTGGGTGGGATATAGGGCAATGAGCGTTGAGCAGTGTGCGATGAGCAATGAGCAATGAGCAGTGAGCAGCCCCTCCCGAAACAAAGTGAAGCGCANGACGGGGTCCGGTGGATGGGAGGCAAGGAAGCGCGGGGGGTTGCCACGTGCGCTACCGCCGCCGCCGCAGGC
>NW_005435054.1:252395-253463 GCF_000147415.1 Chlorella variabilis
ACGCCGTGCCGCCGAGTCCCGTGGCTGTGGCCGTGGGCTTCTGGCAGGAAGCTACGGCCGCAGCTCGGTGGCTCGGGGGCGTCGCAGCGTGCCGCCGCCGCCGCCGCGCTGCCCCCCGGGCACGGCGGCGGCGGCAGCAAGCTTGGGCCCAAACGCCGTGCCGCCGAGTCCCGTGGCTGCGGCCGTAGACTGTGGGCCGGAAACTGCGGCCGTAGCTCGGCGGCACGCGGTTCTGTTCAAGTCGCCAAGCGTGCAGCAGCGCCGAACCACGCTTCCCGGCCTCGGCGCATGCCTTCAGGGGCCCCCTATCGCTGGGCGCACCCCTCCAACACCGAACATGCGCCCGGGGGGGAGGGCGGCCCGGGCTGCCCAGGCCAAAGTGGGCCGCCCTCGAGCAAGAGGCGGCCGGTCTGTGTGCTGAATGAATGAATGAACCCGTTTGGATGCATGCGCATCGCAATCAGCAGCGCTGGCATTAGTATGCTCGGGGAATCGGCTGCAGACAGCGCCGCTTGGCTGCGTTGCCAGGTAGGCCTCCCGGTAAGGATGTGCCCCATGATGGGCATGATGGCCCCCCACCTGGAGGGTCATTGGGGACATCATCCTCAATCATGCATCATTCTCCCTCCCGTTTGTTCTGTTGGCATCCCAGCAACCGTAATATGCTTTCTAGGACATGAGCCACCACTTTAGGGTGAAGGTGGTTAGCAAGACCACGGCCCCCAGGCCTCTAGACGGGCCACAGCCAAAAAGATCCCGTGCAAGTAGACCAGGACAACAAGCTCCCTTCAATGTGCCAGGGCAGGCCAGGCGGCGGGGTGAGAGGGATGACAACGAGGATGAGCGAGCACCCAGCGGCTTCTTAGGCTGGGGCGACCGGCAAGGACGCAAACGTGATCACTGGGAGGCTCGGCTCGGAGCGGACGTGGATGCCTTCTTGGCCTCTCTGCCGGGCCGGGCGGCGCAGCAGCGGCAGGAGCGCCAGCAGCAGCTCCAGCAGCGGCAAGCCCAGCTGGCCAGCATGGAGCCGCTTCCTTGCCACTTAGCAGCAGAAAATGGCAGCTGCCT
>NW_005435054.1:258556-350372 GCF_000147415.1 Chlorella variabilis
AAATCAATGCCTGCTTTGCCCAGCTCGCCCTTCAGCCGCGACCGCTCGGAGCGGCTGCCGGCGGCGGCGCACCGCTCAGTGAAGAAGTCCTTGAACTCCTCCCAGAACACGATGGAATGGCAAAAGAACTTGATCTCGTGGGAGTAGCCTGACTGAACGGCGATGGCGACGCGCGCCTGTGGATGTGCTTCACAAAACCTTTCCCACGAGTTGAAGCGCGACTTCAGCTGCTTAGCTTGGTTAGCTGCACCGCTCAATAGCGGCGTTGGACCTAGAGCCTTGCTGCCGGACTGGGCACCATGCTCATGTGTGCTCATGGGGGTTGAGTTCGTTGGAAAAGCGTATTACGGTTGCTGGGATGCCAACAGAACAAACGGGAGGGAGAATGATGCATGATTGAGGATGATGTCCCCAATGACCCTCCAGGTGGGGGGCCATCATGCCCATCATGGGGCACATCCTTACCGGGAGGCCTACCTGGCGTTGCATAAGGCCTGCTTGCCCGAGCTCTTGGGAGTTGCAGGATACAGTGCCAGGCGCGCTGCAGCGCCGGACCCAGGTATCCAGCAGGTTTTACTTGCCAAAGAGCACGGGCGGGCGGCATCCCGTCAGCGCCGCCCCGCCCCAGCGCTGGCAGCCGCCGCCTGGCGCGGTCGCGCCAGGCGGGGTGTGCGTTTACCCTGCACCTGGCCAGCCCACCGCGCCCGAAGCTGGCAGTTCTAGAGAAAGCATGCAGCCATGGTGAACGTTTACACATGAGGCTCCTCAGCCCATGCATGCTGGTGGACGAGAGAGCCGGGGAGGGGCCACTTATTCAAACGAGTGAATCAGGGAATGAACCGCAAGGAATGAAAGGACACTACAGAGGGGACTGGGGCGATCTATTGGCCACAGCGGGGGACGCATGCACACAGGGCGCAAACAATGCAATGCCTGGCAGCGCAATGAATTAAGAGGTCAGCGCATACGTACAAGGGGTTGCGCGCAGTACACTAAGGCAGCGAGTATTAGCGGGGGAGGTTGGTGGGGTTGGTCAATATTAGCAAGCAACGTAGTAGAGGAATGAATTCACGGTATCCAGGATTGGGTGCAAAAGTGAGGGGCCCGCAAGAATGGTGCAGGCCGTGGTATCATGGGGTGGGCACATAAGCACCCGCTGCAGCTACTCGCGGAGCCTGCATCTGAAGTGAAGGGCTGGGTCCGTGGCAGCCCGCCGCCGCTGAGAGGAAAAAGCTGGCGGGCGGCCGGAGAAGCCGGGCCAAAACCGTATCAAAAATTGAACAGCACGGTGCCGTCGGGCTGCTCGTGCATGTGGCCGCAGCACGAGGGCAGGTCCCAAAACATGATGCTGCCGTCTGGCAGCTGCTCCCCAATCCATCTGGCCTCACCGCCCTCGCCGCCGGCGCCGCTGGCGGCCGCCGGCCCTGGCGGCGGCGACGGGGGCGTGCTGGCTGCGCCGCATGCTGCCGTCTCTCCATCCATGCTCTGGCAGCTGCAGCAGGAGGCCAGGGTGGGGTAAGCGACCAGGCATGAGGGCATGAGGCCTGGGAGTGAACGACTCGGCACGTCGAGTCAAGCAAAGCACCCCCCCCCCGCACCTCAGCAACTCCTGCCACTTGGCCCTGCCCAGCGGCTTCCATTCGGTCTGCGAACCAGAACATGATGCGAGCTGAGCAACAGGGTGCGGGGTACGGGCACAGTGTTGCCACGCAATGGCTCAGTCTAGGGCGGGGGCAGCAGGCTGGCCTCGCGGCGGCGGGCTTGGCGGGGCGCCCCACCTGCCCAGCGCTGGTCAGGGAGTGCACGGCGCTGATAGTGACGCATGCACGCCGGGGGCGAGCCGCTGCGCTGCGCAAGGTGGCGGGGAGCGCAGCTGCTCGCGCGGTTGCAAGCTGCGTCATGGTACCCTCGCCCTTGCGCTTGCGACGTCTCTGATGCCCTGGAGATCACTGTCCTGGGGGAGGAGGAAGCGAAGCGAAAGAATGCAAGCGCTGCACGCCACCCCGCCGTTTGTGGCGGGGGTTGCGCCTTGCCCCCATGCACCCAGCGACCTGCACCCAGCTTCATACAAGCGCAGGCGAGATTAAATGGGTATGTGGAAGCAACGAAACGTCGCAGAGCGGCAATGTGCGTTGGGAGGGCCGTGCCATGGAGATGCCCGCCCGGCCGCCCGCCGCCCCGCCGCCAGCGAATGGCACGCTGCTCCATGCTTGCCGTACCCCTGTGCCCCTCAGATGTCCGGCAGGCCCGCCGCTGCCAGCTCGGCCTCTGCGTGCGGGTCGACATAGTTCGGGGGCGCCGGGCAGGGCGCCGATGCGACTGCTGCCTGCACGGCACATGCGGGCGGCACAAGGGCACAGCCGAGAGGCCTCCTTAGGCGGCACGCCTGTGGCAGCATGCTCTCTCAAGGCGACAGAACCCGGTATCCACTGGCAGGCTGCTCGGCAATGCATGCAGCTGGCCTGCGAAGGGCGGCGCCGTGGCGGCGAGCAGCAGCAGCTGCAGCAGCGGACCTGTGCCTGGGTGCGGCTTCTCGGCCACATCCGCCGTAATAGTCAGGCCCTGGCCTCAACCCGGGCTGCCTGCAGGGTGGGCCAGGGCGGCGTGGCGGGGCGACTTCACTTGGTCCGCAGGTGAGAGGAGAAGAGCACGGCAGCGACAGCAAGCGCGCTGCTGCCTGGCTGCAGAGGCTGCCACGCCAGCAGCAGCCCTGGGGGCCGTGGGCTGCCAGCAGCTACACCGCCAGCCTCACGGCCCACACCCTCGCCCGCCGCCTCGGCCGCCACGCCGCCCGCAGCACCGCTCCCGCCCAGCTCGCCGCCGCCTCGACCCGTCCCCGCCTCGGCCTCTGAAGCCAGCATGTCGGGTGTCATGATGCCCGCTGTCCTGTCAGCAACACCAGTAGCAGCGGCAGCAATTGCAGCACGAGCAAGTGTTGCACTGGAGCGCTCGATCGGATGAGACGTTCAGGTGCAATTGACGCAGCGGCGAGGGACAGGCTGCTCAGCAAGCCCCGCCTCTCGGCCTGCCCCATCAGCGGCACCGGCGGCACGTAGCCGCCTCGAGCGCGCAGCTCTGCATCAGCCGCCGCCGCCTCGGGCTCCCTTGGATCAGCGGGGCTGCAGGGAAGGCAGGCAGGCAGGCTAAACGCAGCTTGGCAGACAGGCAGGGACAGGGCCGCGGCCTGGCGGCGCACAGGTGCTTGCCTGCCAGCCCTGGCGCCCAGTGCCTCCTGGTCTGCCCACATCTCTGCACACCTCGGCAGGCGGCCGCTGTCGTACCAAGCGAAGCACACAGCAGCCTGCCATCAAATACGGCATTCCTAACTATAGAGGGGCAATCCATGGCAGAGCATCGTGCAGGGTGGAAAGAAGCAGGCTCATGACTAGGCACACACCAGGCCATCTTTCACTCAATCGTTGTCCCATTGCTCTCTTGAGCCAACATCGGCCTCTGCCTGCCCCTCTTCGTCTCCTCCGACACCTCCAGAGGCAGTACCCCACTCCCTACCCACCCAGCAGCTCCCAGCCCCCTCCAAGGCGCCCCAGGCGGCCCAGCACAGCGCCCAGGCGGCCATGGCGACAGGCGGCGGCTCCCAGGGTGAGCCGGGCGGCCGCGGCGGCTGCGAGCGCCTGCCGCCGCCTGCCCCCGTTGTGCAGAAGCTCCCTTCTCACCCTGCCCTCCTCTTCTCTCAATCCCATCTGCTCTTTCCTTGGCTGGCCATGGCTGCCGCAGGGCCGGAGTTCGAGGTTCACGTGCTGGGGCACCCCAAGGGCGGCCCCGAGGGCCACGAGGGCCAGCTGGGCGCATGTGGGGCCGGCTGCCGCTCGCCTGCCGCCGCCGCCTGCCGCCACCTGCCTGCCAGCCAGCCTCGGACACCCCTGCAGCCTGCCACCAGCTGGTGCACCACGCACGCGTCTGCACTTATGCGGATTGGAGTGGGGTGGAGAAGCAAGATGGCTGGAGATCCGCCCCTTGCACCCGCCGCCGCCAGCTCTTTGTTTAGATTGTTGGCTGTTAACAAGGTTGCCGGCGCCACCGCGCAGGCCCCTTCTCCCACCGCGTGCTGCTGCTGCTGGAGGAGCGGGAGCTGCCCTACACGGTCGACTTTGTGGATGTGGCGCGCAAGCCAGACTGGTGGGTGGCGCCTGGGGTGGGGGCGGGAGCTGGCCAGGTGTACAGCACCATCATTGCTGGTGATGACGGCGCCGTGCGGCGTGGTGAGGGTTGTGTGCGCAGGCCAGGGCTGGCCGTGTGGGGTGGGGTGGCCCTGGGCCGGGCCTGGAGGGAGGGCCGGGCCTGGCGGGTGTGCGGCGCTGCTTCCAGGCGGCGCGGCCCTTGCTGCTGCTGCCGGCGAGCTGTGTTCCCCCAGCTCCCGCGTCGAGCCGTCCTGCCCTGGCTCCTCTGCGGCGCCACCTCCTCCTAGTCTTAGTCGGAGATGTGGAAGTTGAGGCTCCGCTGAGGGGGCTGGACAGAACGGCTCGAAGCGGGGCTGGGGGTCCCGCCCTTCAAACGCAAGCTACCCGACACAAAGCGGGGCCTGCCGGCGGCGAAACCCACGCGGGCCGGCCGGCTGGCGCGCTCTCTAGCCCCTCCTGCTGGCCCGCTCGCCTGGCTCCCACCAGGACTCCGAGTCCTGGGAGGCCCCTACACATCACAGCATCATCACAGCTCCTCCGGTCCGCCTCCCTGCAGCTCCCGTTCTGCCGCCTCCCCTCCCGCTCCCGCAGGGTGACGGAGACCAACCCTGAGGGTACCCTGCCGATCCTCAGGGACTGTGCCAGCGGGCAGCTGCTGCACGACTCAGACGCCATCTCGGGTGCGCCTGCCGGGGGTGCTGCGCCTGCTGCGTCTGCTGCCGACGCCGCCTGCTGCTGCCGCTGCTGCTTCTGCGTGTGTGTGATGCCATCTCGGGTGCGCCTGCTGCCGCTGCCGCTGCCGCTGCTGTGTGTGTGTGTGTGTTTGTGATGGTGGTATGTGTCGGGATGGAGTGGGCGTTGGGGGGTGGCCAGGCCAGCGGCTGCGGCCGGCGGGCAGCCGCTGGCCGGCTCTGGGGCCCACCCAGATGTGGTGTGCCCTGAGTGTGTTGTAGGTGATGGTGTGAGGCGTGTGCGAGTGCTGCCAGGGTGGGGGCTGCTGCACCGCATGTACCGCCTCATGGTACCGCCTGCTGTACCGCAGATTTTCTGGAGGACAAGTACGGCGGCGGTGACGGCAAGCGCTCGCTGCGCAAGCTGGGCGACTGTCCGCAGCCGTGAGCCTGCCCGCTGTGTCCGCTGTGCCTGCTGTGCCCGCTGTGCCTGCTGTGCCCGCTGAGCCTGCTAATCGAAGCTTCTGCACCGGTTTGGGCTGGTCTGGGCGGGGCTGGGGATGAGCTGAGACAAGCCCTGATGCCCCTCCCAAGTCGCCTGCTACAAAGTAAGGCGACTGCATTGCACCATTCCTCCCGCCGCCGCGCCCCGGTGTGCAGGGCGCCGCAGCTGTGGCCCAAGTTCCTGGCCTACCTGGGCGCCGAGGCCGGCAGCCAGGAGGAGGCGGCGGCGCGGCGGGAGCTGGAGGAACAGCTGCAGGCGAGCCCCGCCTTGCTGCCGTGAATAGTAAATCCCTCTTGGTTGCTGCCACGTGCTGCTGCTGCCGCTGCCGCCGCCACCGCTGCTCCTGCTCAACAGCCGCTGCCAGCAGTGCTGGGTTGGAGCCCACACCAGGTGCCCTCTCCCTGCGCCTCGCCACGTCCGCGGGCAGGGCTCCTCATAAGTGTGCGGCTTGCCTGGCGGGTCATGCTGCCTGCTGGCCAGCCAGCGCAGCAGCTGGGTCAGCACAGCAGTCGCCGGCTGGCCTCTTCGGGACGCTGCTGGCGCGGCACACGCGGCTGCCGTCGCGTGATGGCATTGGCCTTTCCGGAACTGCTTCAGCAGGGGGCAGGCTGCCTGCAGCCGTGCTGCGCCCTTCCGGACTGGGCCGCCATTGCAGTGGGCAGCTGCTGCCTGCGCCACAGGGCTTGCCGCGGTGCAGCTCAACCAGCACCGGGGCCCCCAGGCCGGGCCTGGGCGGAAGCACTGCGGAAGATGGGTGTCTCAGCCCTCCCACCCAGGACACTTCAAAGTGCCGAGGGTGCACAGATTCATGCACCCTCATCTGCTCGGCAGCGTGATTGGCAGCACGTGCCGCGTCTGCAGCCGGTCCAGCGCCCAGCGGCGGCGCATGCGGCCGCTACCGCCGACCGCAGGCGCAGCGCTTGGCGGCGGATCGGGGGAGCAGCTGCTACACTGTTGCATGCGACGACAGCATGCATGCCCTGCATGCGTGGCAGGCAGCACCTCGGGCCGTAGGCCTGGCACCCGCCAGCCCACACAACCCTCCATGGAAGCTGGAAACGCGGGTGGCGGCAGCCGCGGCGCAGCCGGTGCCCTCAGTGCAGGCAGCACAACTATTGCGTTTGGTTGGTGATGCCGCAGAGTGATGGCGCACTGCAGCGCTGCCTGCATCCCTCTGCGCCAGCATTCACCAAATAGAATAGCGGTGCTGCCACCAGTGAGGGCCCCAGCCGCCCTCTCCAGCCTTCTCCTGTGTCGCGGCCATGGTTGAGGCTTTCCGCATGCATGTGTGCGGCGTGTGCACAGGCGACCCTGCCACTGCCCAGCCAGCTGGGGTGGGCTTGCACAAGGGCGGCACCGGTGAGCCGCTGCCGACGGGCTGTGCCACGGGCTGCGGGTGTGTGCGCGGGCAGCAGGCCAGAGCTGGCCGCCTGGATGTACATCACATGCGCGGGAGAGGAGGCAGGCGCCCGCCACTTTCTGTATCGGGTTTGAGCAGCGAGGCGGCGCTGTATCACATGCAGCTCAGGAGCCCACCAGCCGCCCGCGTGGCCAGGACTGCCGTTGCTGCTGGGCCATGCCTGCTCCTCAGTGCGGCGGCGGGGCGCGCGCAGCACCCGCGACACGGTCACGGCCCCAGCTCAGCGGCAGCAAAGGCAGCCGTAGCCGGGCCCCGCCGCCTGCCCACAGCTTTGCTCCGGGCCTGCCACGTATGCTCCACACTGCAGCTGCGCTTTTCAACCCCCCATTCGCTCCCCATGCCAAGGCAGGACCCTTCCAAGCTGCTGCCTACCCCAACGTAACTTCCCCTCCACGTCGTGCCCCCCCCACCACTGCAGATGGCTGAGGATGCCCTGCCAAATGAGAGCCCCTATGTGGGCGGCAGGGAGGTGTGCGCGTATGACTGCGCCCTGGCGCCCCGCCTCTACCTTGCCCGCCGGGGCTGCTCCCTGCTCAAGGTGCGCCGGCCGGTGGGTGGCTGGCCTGGCCAGGCCCATGGGCCAGGCAGGCCCGGGGTCGGCCCGGCTGGCTTGGCGGGCTATGGCCCCTGCAGCGCAGCAGGTGGCTGACGCTGAGCCAGGCGGCCTGCCTGCTGCTCGGCCCAATTTGCGCCTGTCGCCGCTCCCGCCTCGCGCTCTTGCGTGCGCGTGTGCGGTCCAGCCATTCTGCCGACCTTGGCTGCCATTCTTTGCCGTGCTCTGCCTCGCACGCCTCTGCTTGCCTTATGCAGGGGTGGGACTTTTGCGGTGAGGGGTACGGCAACCTCAAGGCCTACCTGCACCGCATGACGGGCCGCCCCTCCTGGCGCAACACCGCCTCCTGGGACGACGACTGCATCGCGGCAGACCTGCGCCGCAAGATGCCGCAGGCGTGAGGCCCAGGTCAAGCAGCAGAGCGCGCAGGGCAGGCGGCGGCGATTCGGCGGCTGTTGGGGCACCGTGGCGGCGGGCGCAAACCTGGCAGCGCTGCTATGTGCTGTTCTGTCGCTGTGCTGCCAGTTGTGTAAACACGATAGAGAGGTGGAGGTGAAGAGGAGGGCCCCCCTTGGGACAAGGAGGATGGCTGCGCGGCGCCCGCCTGGCGCCGCCACCTCGCCCAAAACCGGGTTCAAGAGGGCTCGCGGCGGCCAGCTGTGGGCCTCTGCAAGATGATAATAGACGGCTCGCGGCTGGTTGTGACAGACAACAGCGGCGCCAAGGAGGTCGAGTGCATCAAGACGCGGGGCCGCTACGCCTCCATCGGCGACGTCATCACCTGCTCCGTGAAGAAAGCGATCAGGGGCAAGGTCACGCAGGTGCGCCGGAGGGGGGTGCACGGCATGCCGCTGTTGGCCTCTTGGGCACCCCCTGGCCGGCCTGTAACGCCCGAGGAACACTGATGCACGGGGACGCGGCCAGGCAGCAGCCCTGGGCAGGGCCCTGCGCACGTCTTGTGCCCTCGCCGCCGCCGCCGCCGCATGCCCCGCCGTGCCCAGGCGCCTTCCATCGGCGTGCCGACCCCTCCCCCGTGCTGCTTGCCATGGCCGCAGGGCCAGGTGGTCAAGGCGGTGATTGTGGAGACGAAGAAGGAGGTGCAGCGGAAGGACGGCAGGTGCGGGCATGGCTGGGTTGCGGCAGCTTGTCTCGCTTGAGGGCGTCCCAACGCAGCGCAGCAGACGCGCCGCAGGCTGGGCCGAGCTGAGCCGCATGCCACACTACACTCACTTCCACCGCCCGCCGTCATCGGCGTTGAGCTCTCTTCCCTCTCCCCCTGGTCTCAACCGCCTGCTGAACCTCCTGCCTGTGCCGCCCGCCTGTACCGCCCGCCTGTACCGCCCGCCCGTACCGCCCCGCAGCGTCATCAAGTTTGACCGCAACTCGTGCGTGCTGGTCAACCCCAAGGGCCTCCCCATCGGCACGCGGGTGCTGGGCTTCGTCACTCACGAGCTGCGGGCGCGGCAGATGATGAAGGTGGGGAGAGGCTGTGGGTGGTGGTGATGGTGGGCGGCTTCGGCCTGTGGTGGAGTGTTTGTGGCGGCGGCCTGTTTTGGGGTGTGTGTGGTGGTCTGGGTGACGGGGTGTGTGTCCCCATCGTGAGAAGGACCCACGCCAGATGCCCAGGCCCTGCCCACCTGCCTGCCTGCCTGCCTGCCTGCCTGCTGTTCAAGCAATCGTGCTGGCGGCAAGTGGCTTCTCGATTGTTTGCTCGCCGCGTGTGGCCGCCTCACCTGCAGGTGCTCTCGCTGGCGGCACGCGTGTTCTGAGCAGCAGGCAGCAGCAGCAGCAGCAGCAGCAGCAGGGGCAGCACCCTCTTCCGGCAGCCGCAGGGGCACCCCAGCCTGGGGCGCTAGCCTCCTGGCAGCTGGCCGCGGTCTTTGAGGCTCTACTCCTGGCAGCAGTGCCGTAACAGAACCGCGGCAGTGGCAGCAACAGCGGCAGTGTCAGCAGCAGCCCCGTCCGCAGCCAGATGGGCTTCCGGGTGGGCGATAAGCTGTCGCTGGCCATCCTGGGCCTCTGCTGCGGCGGCACCTTCATCGGCCTCGCCCTCACCAGCATCGCCAAGCACAACGGGCAGACTGGGCCGCCCGAGAAGCCGGACTGGCCCTGGCTGCAGGACGCAGAGGCCAAGTTCGAGCAGCGCATGGCGCAGCTGAATGCGGGAAGCACAGGCGGTACCGCCGGCGGCGCCGGCGGCGGAGGCAACAGCAGCGGTGGCGGCAGCAGCAGCAGCAGCGGTGGCGACGGCGGCAGCGGCGCCAGCTGACGGCAGCCGGCCGTGCAGCGGGGCATGTGTTGGGCGGGTGAGCGGCAGGCAGCCGAGCCTGCACCGCTCACCTTTTTCAGGGCTGTGTTCTTCGTTCAGGCGAGGAGCTCTGAGAGCTGCGCCATGCCTGCCCCCGAAGTGCGCCGCCCGTTCCTGGCAGCCCCTGGAGCCTTCCCTCGCTGTCTGCTGCTCCTTATGCTTGGTCGATGCATCGACATTGCATTGCATGCAACTGCAATTGCACACACAAACCCTGAAACTGTGGCTTCACGTGCTCAGTACCCTTGACACGAGCGGAAAGCAGCGGCGGCGCTGTGCCTGCCGGCCGCCGGTGTACTGCCCTGCCCTTCCTCCGCTCCAGAACTGCTGCCTTGTCCAAGGCACCCATGTTACAAAGATAGGAGGGTGGAGCCAGCAGGCAGCGACGAACGGCGGCAAACAACCCTGCCACAGTCGGCCCTGTGCGGCGCTCACGAGCTTGCATGCTGTTTGATTGACAGCAGCTGCACTTTCAGGCAGCATAGCAAGCGATTCGCGGGCCCTCTTCGCCGCCATGGCGCTGGCGATGTCTCGGCGCCTGGGCTCCTCCGCTGCTGCACGCTCCCTGTCGGCAGCGCTGCTGAACAGCTGCAGCGCCGATGCGCCCAGCAATAGCGGGGCTGCCAGCTGCAGCGGCGCCCTGGCAGACGAGTGGCCAGCGGCGGGAGCGGCGGCGGGAGGTCGTCGCCGCTGCACAGGCGCACCAGCCCCAAGCTGGCAGCTTCAATCTTTTGTCAGTGTGCCTGGGGTAGAGGTGAGTTGAGACGCCAATTTCTGGAAAGGAGCGAGGGCATTGGGGGGAAGCCTGCCCTGGGCGGCTTTGGGACCCGTTGCGGAGCTTACTGGTGCTGCCCCCATCAGTGCCCCTTCAGCCTGCTACAGCAGACAGGCGCACTCCTCGCTCTGGCATCGCACGCTTCACTTTCCCGGACGGACTGCCCTGTGTGCAGCAGACCCCCGACAGCCAGGAGGCAGCGGAGCATAGCCTGCCACATTTCCGCAGCCAATGGCGGCCTGTCGTATCGCACGGTGGCAACAACAGCAGCAGTGGCAGCAGCAGTGGCAGCGATGGCAGCATCGAGCCCGAGATGGTGAAGCGGAGGGGCAAGATGGTGCCTGTGGATCCCGGCCTGGCAGCCAAGCTGGAGCCGCTGGCTGCGCAGTGCGCCGTCGCCGACATGGCGGCGCTGGCTCGGGCGGTGGCTGCTCTGCATGCTCCACGGCAACAGGGTGTGATCGACCACGGTCTAGCTGTAGCAGCATACTTGCGCAGTCTGGGGATCGAGCTGCAGCAAATGGCGCAGCTGCTGCAGCGCTGTCCTGAGCTGTTCAGTCGGCCACCCGAGAAGCGGCCACTACTGCTGTTTGGCCAGCTGACGGGGCAGCTGGGCATGACGGCGGCAGCAGCAGCGCGCTGTTTTGAAACGCAGCAGGCAGCAGCCGGTTCACCCAGCTTTGAGCCGGCCATAGTGGTGCTGGCAGCGCTGCTGGCTGCCGGTAGCACGGCGGGCAAGCCTGCCAGTGGCGAGCAGCTGCTTGGGGAGGTGCTGACGAAGCACTCCACCGCAGCGGAACTGTTGAAGTGTACTGGCGAGCGTCTCCAGAATACAATCAACCACCTGCTTCAGCTTGGGTTCAGCAAGCAGCAACTGGCAGCAAGCCTGCACACCCATGGGTGGTCCCTATTCACTCGGCCTCCTGAGCACCTAGCGGAGCTGGAGGCAGCGCTGCAGCAGGAGCTGGGCGGCGACCGCCAGCTGTGGCTCAAGGTTCTGCGGCGGCAGCCTCGCGGGGCTAACTGCAGTGTGGACACCTTCCGCGAGCGAGTACAGGCGCTTGCTGTGGTGAGATAGGCTGCTGATGCATCGTGTGGCATGCCAACGTGGCGGCTGCAGCCACGATGCTTAGGGAGCTTATGGCAGATTGCTTGCCAGCCTACTGCCTCCTTATTGCCGTCTGCAGTGTTAAACCATTGCTGGCTATTTGTTCGAAACCGCCGTTGCAGGAGTTTGGCAGGGATGCGGCGTGCGAGATGGTTAATGCCGCCCCAGGGCTGCTTCCCGTGCCACCCTCTCTATGGCGGCGGAATCTGGCGGTGATGCGGCTGTGTGGCGTGGCAGACCCGCATGCCGTCTCCAGAAATTGTGCTAAAGTGCTAGAATTAGATTGGCCGAATCCTGCCCTGCTGGCCAACCTGCTGGCGCTGCAGCGGTATGCGCCAGGGCAGCTCACTGCCGCCCAGGTGATTGACAGCTGGGCCAGCTATGTGGCAGGCATGTCAGCACAGAAACTTACGGCCCGCCTGCTGTTCCTGGAGCAGCTGGGATTGCTGCCGCGCCTGGTGCCAACCAAGGGCCCTGCCAGGCGGGAGTGGCGGCGCCAGCGGGGACTGCCAGCTAACAGCCGAGCAGCTGGGGAGCCTGCTTTCATCAGCGTTAGAGATCTATCAGTAGCCACACCCGCGGACTTTGCTGGCGTGGTGGCTGCGGCAGCCACGCAACAGCCCTGCGAGCCAGTCAGCAGCAGCAGCATTGCCGCCTTCCAGGCAGGTTTGCCGCAGCTGGCAACGTGGCAGCAGCTCTGGGCACAGGCAGAGGAGATGAGCCAGGAGCTGAGGGGGCAGCTTCCGCAGCAGCTATTGCCAGCCGCTGAGGCGCCTGTTGCCAGCCTCTGAGGCGGCGGGTGAGGAGGAGGCAGAGGGTTGGCTTGGCGGCGGTTGAGGACAGGGATGCTGGCCGGGTGTGAAAGGCCACGACTCGCACCTGTGGCTGTTTCCCTGCTTTTTCTGTGATGACTGGCATTGAACTTGCATTTTAAGCACAATACTGTACGTAACGTCTGTGACAGCAATACAAGCAACCTTCAACAAGCAACCAAGCTCCAGCAAGGCAAAGAAGCTGCGCGGCTGCTCAGCCGCCACCTCAGGCTGCGGCTGCCTACCCTGCGCGCTGCCGGATGCTCCTCCCCTCCACCCGATTCTGCCTGGCGGACTGCCACCCTGTTCGCTCACCGCTCCTTCCTTCAGGCTGCCTGCCGCTCTACCCCGCTGCCCGCGCCTGCTTCACGCCGCTCCATCCGCCGCTCCGCCGCCCACCGCCTCCTCCTCGCCCTCCCCTCCATCCTGCCGCATTGCCCACGCCTCACGTGGCTCAGCCCTGCCTGCCGCCACCCGCCTCGCCGCCGTCCGACCAGTCGCCGCAGTCGTGGCGGCCGCCGCGGCATCGCAGCGCCGCCAGCCGCCCCAGCATCGCCTGGTGCGCCTCAAAGTCTCGCTCGTGCCGCCCACGCTGCACCTCGGGGCTGGGCTTGACGTCCTGCGGCGGCACGGGGCGGGGGCGTGCTGTGCTCCGGTCGGCGCGGCGTGCGTGTGTGCATACGTGGTGTTGTGGGAGGTAGGGTGGGGTGCCAGGCGTGTAGGTGGTGGTTGGCAGCAGCGCCCCTTGCCGGCAGGCGCCAGCCAGCGCCGCCAAGCGTGGCCTCGGCTGCGCGGCTGCCAAGGCCGTGCCTGCCTGCCATGGCCGTGTGCCCCCCGGCCGTGGGCCGCTCCCCTGTCCCCACTACCTGGCCCAGGCCTGCTCATGCGGCCTGTCGGGACGGGGCGGCTGTGACGCGGGAGGCACGGCGGCCCCTGCAACGCACCTGCAGGCGGCGGTAGATGCGCAGGTTCTGCTTCATGGTGGCGGCGGCCTCGGCGCGGCGCCGGGCCACAGAGGAGGCCGCCACGTTGGCGCGGAACTGCGGGGCAGGGCAGGGCAAGGCAGGGCAGGGCGGGAGGCAGGCGGGTGGTGGCGGGAGGCAGGCGGGCTCGGAGTGCTTGTGGTTCAGGGAGGCGAGCAGGCAGGCTGGCAGGCTGGCTGGACGGCAGGTGGCCGGCAGGTGCAGTCAGGCGAGCCGGCACAGGCGGGCGGCTGGGCGGGCCTGAGCGGGCTCAGGGGCCAGTGCAGACCAGCCAACCACAGCCGCAGCCCCAGCCACAGCCCCTGCAGCGCCCGCCCACCCACCCTGTCCAGCCGCGCCTGCCCCTTCTCGAACTCGGGCCGCTGGTAGGCGATCTCCCTGCAGGGGTGGGGGAGGGGCACAGGCAGGCAGGGAGGCAGGGCAAGGCAGGTTAAAACACACTTTGCAGGAGACAAGGTGGCGCATGCGGGCGGCACAGGGTCTCGGTGCGTGCTGCCTCGGCCCATGGCCTTCCTTCCATCACGCCACCACAAGCCCCAGCCCCCGCCACGCTTCCGGCCACACTCCCCGCCAGCCACACCAAGCCCCAAGCGCACCCGCTTCAGCAGCTGGTGGTTTCCTGCAGCCCACTGGCTTGCTGCAGCGCACGCCCCAGACGCCCTAGCCCCATGCCCACGCCCCAGCCCAGCTCAGCCCCAGCCCCAGCCCAGCCCAGCCCCAGCCCAGGCCCAGCCCCACGCCCCACGCCCCACGCCCCCGCGCCCCGCCTCACCCCAGCCGCTTCACCAGGGTGTCGTTGTCCCGCAGTATCTGCCTCACGCGCTGCTGGGAGTGGGAGTAGTTGGAGCGCATGGCGGTGCGGGGCTGCAGGGAGGGGGCAGGGAGGAGGAGGAGGGAATGTTTCACGGAGGGAGATGGGAAGCGGGGGGGAAAGAGGGTGGGTGGGGGCATGGCAATGGTGGGCTGGGAGGCAGGGAGCGGCGGGGATTCGGGGTGCAGCGCATGCGTGTGCGTGTGGGCTTGGAAGCATGTGGGGCGGCGAGTGGGGCTGGCAGGCGGGCGAAGCAGCGGCGGCGGAAGGCCGGCGGGCTGCTTGTCGCGGGCCGAGACACTTGCCACCACCGCAGGCCAGCCCCTCCCATACTGCGCCCTCCACCCACCCGTCCCTCCAGGCACTTAGGCGGCGCGGAGAAGGTGAGGCGCAGGCTGCTGGCGACAGAGGCGAGGGAGGAGTGGGAGGCGGCGGCAACGGGCCGCGGCGGCGCCTGCAGTACGCGAGGGAGTGCAGGCTGGCAGTCAGGCGGCTGCGTTTCGGGGTGCAGGGGTGGGCCAGGGCAAACCTTTGTTGCATGCATGCGTGCATGCCGCTGCCGCTGCAGCAGGGACCCAGCCAAACCGCGCGTCGCACCCGTTTGGCGCTGCCCTCGCTGCGAGCAGGGCTGGCCTGCGCCGCAGCTGCCTCCCCGGCAGCCGGGTTGTGTCCTGTCGCTGCCACCCAATCGGCGGCGGCGGTGGGATCGCTGTGTGCCTTGGTGCCCTCGGCGGGGCCGCCCCCCTGCTCCTCTGCTCCCGCAGCTGCTGCAGCCTCCAGCGCTGCCTTCTCCCCACTCTTCTCCTCCTGTTCCTCCTGTGCCGCCTGCGCCTGCACGCTGTCCCCTGCTGGCGAGTCGGCTCCTGGCGGCTGCTCCAGCGGAGCAGCGCCTCCCGCTGTGGCCTCCTGCTCCGCGCCGCCCTCGTCGCCAGTGGCGCCCACGCCCTGCTCCTCTGCAGCGTTCACGCGCTGCGCCTCCTGGCTGGCCCCGATGGATTGGCTGGCCTCCTTGTCCTGGGAGCCGTCGCCCGCGGCGGCGGCGCAGGCGCCAACTGCCGGCATGGTTGTTGAAGGCGCGGCGGCGCACTCCGGGGCGTCGATGGCCCCCTCCACGCGCTCGATAATCTTCGCAGGCCCCGTCGAGGGCGCCCCCTGGCCCTCCAAGACCGCGCCCTCCTCCTCGGCGCTTTCGACGCCCAGCGGGCAGTTGCGCTGCCCGGCGCCCATTGATGGCTGAGCTATTTCAGGTACCTCCAGCAAAATTCAACGGGTCTCGAGGGCTGGGGCCGGAGATGCCGGACTGATGCCCAGACTGTGTGCCGCAGAGCTGGGGCTTGGTGGCTTGACTGTGGTTAAGCCAAATTATACGACTCGCAATTATGACAAGAGGAGGCTTTTGGGGCCTGCTGGCTGCTCTCTCAGCCTCTCTTCGCGCGCAAACTTTCCACCGCGATTTTTGCGCCCATCTCCACATCATTTCACGTTTTGTGAGGCCCTGGGCTTTCCGCCAACCTGTTAGACTTGACCTGACTGCCTCCGAGGGCTTTAGGTCGGGGTTGGAGCATCGGCCGCTCTGCACTCGCTGGGAGCGCCTCCGTACGGCCTGTGCACCGATTAGGCTGTCATTCGGCATTATCAGGTAGCGCACAGCTCGCTTTTCACGCTCATGCAAACTCCGCCCCTTTGCCCACCACTGGTGCTCCTGCTAGCCGGCATGCGCGAAGCAGGTGCTCGCACGCGCCGCCGGCCGCCATCCTTACCCTCACCCCCCGCCGCCCCCGCCGCCCCTTCTCCCCGCAGGCGCCCGCCGCCCGCCGCGCCCATAACGCCCAGCCGCCAGCGAGGCCTAAACCCGGCGCCATGCCCCCGCGGGGCCCGCTGCTCAAGCGCATGCGCTACTACCTGGCCCAGCTGCCGCCTGAAAACGTGCTGCCGCACAAGAAGCTGAACGCGAGCAGCCGGGCGGTGCTGGACACGCGGCCGTTCCGCAACGGCATGGCGGAAGTGATAGAGGAGATCCAGGAGGGGCTGCTGGTCTCGTACCTGCGCCAGCTGCGGCGCCGCATGAACTGACGGCAAGCACGGGCACTGCAGCTGACCCTTAGCCCAGCCTGTGGCATGGATCCCTCTGACCACCTGCCACCTGCCCATGCTTCCGCCCCGGTCTCCTTGCGCTGCTCCTGGCCGCTTGCCGCCACCTGCCCTCCTTGCCTGGCGTTCCCCCGTCCTGCTTCCATCTGCCTTGCTGGCCCCTTCCGCTCCTTTCCTTGCCCGCTGCTACACACTGTGCTCAATGTTTTACATGTCAACGAGAGTAAATTAGGTTGGGAAAGTAAAATTGCTGCAAGTGGGTGGCACTGGGGGGACCCCGGTGCACATGCGTACAGTAATGATGCAAAAATCATACCAGACCGTTGGTTTCAAGTTTGGCAGGGCGGGCAGCAGCAAAGCTGTGGCACGCTGCGGCAGCGGAGTCACAAGCGCACTCCCCGCATCCCGGCGCGCGTCACCCGCCCTGCAGCGGCAGCCGCTGCACCATATCCCTGCAGGCCGATGGCAGTAGAAAAGCGGGTCAGCAGTGGGCACAGCCGCTACCACAGCCGGCCGGCGAGGCCTCCATGTCAAGAAGGGCCGCCGCCGCGCTACCCGGCCGGCGCCGCTGCAGCCTCCCGCCATAACCTGCGAAACCGCACCTGAGCTGCGCAGCAATGGCGGCAAAGGTGGGCCGGTCTGCGGGGCTGGCCTCCCAGCACCGCTCCATCAGCCACACATACTGCTGCAGCACGGCGGGCGGCAGCGCGTCCGGCCCCGGCAGCAGCTCGGGCGGCGGCACCGGCAGCCGCGCGCCGCCCAGCACCATGCGCGCCAGCTGCGGGCATTTTCGGGGGATGGGGGCGGTCACCACCGGGCGGGCGGCGAGTGAGAAGGGGCCAGGGAGGCTGTGACAGGCTGCCAGCCTGCCAGGAGCCCCCTGCCGCAGGCATGGCAGGCGCGGCAGCCCCTCCCTTTGCTCCTCCCCAAAGGTGAGGGATGCCGCCGCCCCCTCGCACCTGCCAGGGGTTGAAGGGCACCGCGCTCTGGCACCAGGGCAGCTGGAAGGTGAGCAGCTCCCAGAGCACCACCCCAAACCCAAACACGTCCGACGGCGGCGTGGCCAGCTCGCCCTGCGAAGCAACGCGTTTGACAGAAGCGAGCGATTTCCGGGCGGCGGGGCGCATCAGCAGCCTGGAGAACGGTGCCCTGGAGCCCACCCACCTCAGCAGCAACAGCGCAGCCGCGCCAGGAAAATCCCAAACTACCCCCCCGCATGCACACCACCGCTGCTGTCCTAGCAGCAGGCCCACCACCCTAAACCCTTACCACCACCACCGCCACCACCACAACGCCTGGTGGTGGTGGGGGGTGGGGGGGGGGGGGGGCGCCTCACCTGCAGCACCTCTGGCGCCAGCCAGCGCGGGTTGGTCACCTCCTGGCTGGTGCTGTGGTCCTCGCCCAGGATCTTGCTCAGGTTGAAGTCGGCCACCTGGCGAGGGTGGGTGTGGGGGTGTGGGGGTGTGTGAGGGTGGTGTGGGTGGCAGGCACGGGATGCAGGAGGAGCGCAGCGGTGGCAGTGGCGCGTGGTATTGGTCGCCCCAGGCCGGCGGCGGGCCGGGGAGCGGGGAAGGGCAGGGCGAGGGAGGCGATGCGGCTAGGCGGCACCATGCCCCATTGACTCAACACGCCTGCGCACAGGCTCTCAGCCGGCTTCCCACGCCTCCACGCTCCCACGCGACGCGCACACACAAACGCACACACACACATACACACACACACACACACACACACACACACACACACACACCTTGACGTTCCAGTCCTTGTCCACCAGCAGGTTGGGCGACTTGAGGTCGCGGTGCACGATGGGGGGCTGGTAGGAGTGAAGGTACAGCATGCCCTTGGCCGCATCCAGCGCCTGCGGGTTCAGGGTTAGGGTTTAATAGCATTCAGGTAATCGGGCAGGCGATGTGCGGCCTGGTGAGCGCCTCCGGCTGATGGAGTATACTCCATGTGTGTGCTGCAGCGGCTAAGGGTTCGGAACCCGGCTTTGCAGCCGACGGCCGCCAGGCTCCCGCAACCCTCGCCAGCACGCCAGCAAGCCAGCTGCGCGGCTGTAGGGGCAGCGGCGGGGCGGGGCCGCGGCAGCGCCCGCGCCGCGCACCATGAGCAGGCGGCGGTGCCAGGTCAGGCAGTCGGCGGCGTCGCGGTGCCTCCTCGCCTCCCGCAGGCAGTCGGCCAGGCTGCCCCGCTGGCAGTACTCGGTGACCAGGCAGGGCGGCGCCAGGCACGTGCCCATCAGTTGCACGCAGTTGGGATGGCGCAGCGAAAACATGAGGTCCGCCTCCTGCGGGAGGAGGGCGTGGCAGGGGGCCCAGGCGTGGCGCAGGGTGGGAAGCGTGGCGCAGGGTGAGAGGGGCGGCGCGGGGTGGGCCGCCTGCGGCCGGTTGGCCGGCCAGCTGGGAGCGCGCCGTGCACCAAGCGCCACGCCAGCCCAGTGACATATTAAACAGAGGCGATGCAGGAGCGGTGCTGGCAGCGGCAGCCACGCGGCCAGGCAGGCAGGCAGGCGGCCAGGCAGGCGGGCGGCGGCAGCCAGGCGCGCGTACCTCCTGCAGCCGCGTCAGCACGGGGCTGGGCTTCGCCAGCGCCTCCGCTATCGACCCCGTGTCCTGCAGCTGGGCCTGCGGCAGCAGCAGCTTGACGGCCACCGGCGTGGCGTGCCACTCGCCCATGTACACCTGCACGGGGCCGGAGGGGTGGTGTCGGCAGGAGCAGCCGGGTGAGCCTGCCGGCATGCGCGGCGCTGTGCCTCTGGTGTGGGCAACAGCAAACACATCGACACGACTGCCTTGAGCAGCGTGCGGCTGCCGCTCTCCGAGCCAAGCTGGGCGTTGGCTGGCTGCAGGCGCCGTGCCGGCAGCGCGGCGGCGCTCAGCCGCAGGTGTGCAGGGCTGCGGGCAGCGCCCGGCACGCCACAGCTTGTGTGCGGCACCAGCCAAGCCGGCGGCACCCAGCAAGCAGCGCACGCACCCGCCCAAAGGCTCCCTCTCCGATCTTCCCCTGCAGGTGCAGCTGCTCAAAGGGGATGTCCCAGAGGGCGCTGTCCGAGGAGGAAAGCGCGGAGCGGCGGGCCGACGGCGTCAGCGACGTCTGGCGGGACGGCGGGAAGGAGGGCGGGGGTGAGGCGGCGGGCGGATCCCCCGGCAGCTGCAGCTGCGGCGAGGGAGGAGGGGCGGGGCAGGGGGTGTGGTGAGAGGGGGCTCGTGAGGGGAACACGAAGCGGGGTGTGGCGACAGCGTGCGTTTGTGCCTGGGTGTGGCAGGTGGAGCGCAGGGCATCCCGCTGGCTGCTGGAGCGGGCACAGGCGGGGAGCACGGCGTCCCGGGGGCACAGCGGGGCGCAGCAGGGCGCAGCAGGGCGGCCTGCTCGGCAGGCCGCGATGCCGGTCTCCATCCGTTGCGGGAGCCCCCGCCGCACCTTGGTCCGTATGAAGGACAGGAAAGCGTCGTCGCTGTCTCCCTCTCCCTGGCCGCTGGGCCGCGTGGTGTTGCTGCAGCGAGGCGGGTGGCAGGTTGGGAGACTGAGAGGCGAGCAGGCAGGCATGCAGGCAGCAGGCGGGGAGGCCGGCAGGCTGGCGGGGCAGCACTGATACTCGGTGCAGGGCAGCAGCAGCAGCAGCAGCAGCGGCGGGGGAGGCAGCAGCGAAGCACCAGCCGGCAGCACCGCAAGCAGGCGGCACAGCCGCCGCACCTGTGGAAAGGGTTGCGCCCGCCCGGCAGCACGCTGTGCGCTGTGCCGGGGCTGCTGCCGTCAGACACCTGCCGCGCAAAGGCGGGCTTGGCGCCGCCGCCGCCGCCGGCGCTGCCGGCGCTGGCGGTTGCGTCGTGCAGGCTGGAGGCGTCGTCACTGCTGCCTTCGACTTGCAGCGCCACGTCACCTGCCGCTGCGCCTGCCGCCGCTCCGGCCCCGGCCGCCGCCAGCGCCGCCGCCGCCGAGGGCTTGACGGCAAAAGCAAAGGAGCTGGTGTTGCCGCCAAAGGAGTCTCCCTTGCCCCCGCTGGCGCCGCCGCGGCCGCCGCCCTTGCCGGGGTCGGCCACCCTGGCTGCGGCGCGGCGCCGCCGCCACACCACGCACGCCGCCAGCGCGGCGGCGGCGCCCAGCGCGGCACCAACCGCGATGCCGGCGATCGCGCCGGCCCCCAGTCCGGAAGATCCGGTGTCAGGCGCCGGCTCGGGGGGCGGCGCCGTGTCTGCCGTGGTGTTGACGAGAGAGTAGAGTGCCTTGCCGGCGGTGTAGCTCAAGCCGCCGCCCATGCCCAGCCCTGCGACGGCGCACGGCGAGAGCCAGTCAGCGGAGCAAGAGCAATCCGTGGGTTACCGGCCGCTTCTGATGGGCGGGCGGGAGCGAGCGCGCACGGCTGCCCGCTGCGCCGGCAAGCGCAAAACCGAGCCACCCGCCCTGCAGCTGTCTTGAGGCGCACATGGCCACACACACCACACACTACCCGTCCCCACACACCCACAAATCAGGTCAACACAACAAACACACGATGCCCGCACACCCCAACCCTGTCCCCACACACCCACAAATCAGGCCCGCGCACCACACCCACACCACACCCCAACCCTAGCCCCCCGACACCCACCCGGCAGCTGCATGAGGTCGACCATGGCCAGGGCGGGCGTGACGACGGTTAGGTTCTCGTACATCACGCCCCAGCCGCCGCCGCCGTTGCTGGGCGCCGGCGCCGACACGTTCTGGAGCACCGAGGAGGCCTGCAGGGGCGGGGCGGGCGCGGGACGAGCAGGCAGCGGAGGCAGCGGCGTCACTGGAGGGCGGTGTGGGGCTGGCTGGAGAGAGAGAGAGTGTGTGTGTGTGTGTGTGTGTGTGTGAGACAGAGAGGGAGAGAGAGAGAGAGTTCTGTGCGTGTGCGTGGATGTGTGTGTGGTGGGGCCCAGAGCCCTGGCCAGGCTGCCGGGCGGCGCAGCAAGAGAACGGGCGAGCCTGGGCAGGGCGGCGCGTGGGCATGGGCGAGTTGTGTCGGCCATTCCGGGCAGTACCAGCGGTACCGTGATCGCACCTGCTGGAACAGGTTGGGGTCCGGCACCACCAGGTAGCTGTCCAGGAACAGTACCTGCAGGAGAGAAGGTACAGGATAAGGTACATAAGGAGTCCCAGGGTGCGGCAATGTGGTAGGGTGAGGGCCAGCGGGGGCCGGGCTGCTGGCGCCGCCCCTCCAGCCGCCAGCCGCCGCCACCGCCACAGCCTCCCGGGCAGTCACGCTGCTGCCTGTGCAGCCACATGCCGGACGCTGCACAGCTGCTGCCACCGCCGCTCTCCTCCGCAGCCTCTGCCGTACGGGGCGGTCGGCGCCGGCGCTGCTTGCTGCTTCCCGGCGCGGGCGGGTGCCCACCTGGTGGCCGTCGGCGCCAGTCACTGTAGGCCACAGGGGCGACCCCACCACCTGCACCCGCACCGTGCGGTTTGCAATCGCCTCCTCCCCGTCGCCCACATCTGCAGCCGAGCGCCGCAGGGATGGGGCACAGGCAAGCGCCAGCGCAGGATGTGAGGCGCCCCGCCATGCAACCGTTGTCTGTCGCCCTGCTCTGCGCCTGCCTCCTGCCGCCTGCCACCAACCAGCCCCCCGCTGCCACTCTAATTGCCCCTGCAGACATCCCCCAGCCACTGCCCCAGCTGCTGCAAGTCCGAGAAAGCTGGAAACACGCCAGCCCCACACTCACTCTCCGAAATGATCCCCTCCAGCACCAGCGTGGAGTCCTCATACACGTTGATCAGCCCAGACACGTTGCTCCAGTCCAGCACCACCGGGGACGACGGGTCGGCTGCAGCAGTTCAGGGTGGGTGGCAGGCAAGTGGTAGGCGGGGCCGACAGCGGCATGCCGGCCGGCAGCAGCTGGAAGCAGGCAGGGGTGCCGTCCCGGCCACGTAGTGCAACCATACACCAGCCGCCGCAGCAGCCGCTTTTGCCACCAACCCTTCTCACCCGCGCGCAGCCACACCGCGCCCGACACATTGATGGGAAGCGTGTACTCTTGAAAGTGGAAGTCGCCCGGGGCAAAAGCGATGTTGCCTGCAGCAGGGGGAAGGCAGCACGCGGGGAGGCGGGGCGAGGCACGGCGCAGGGTGAGAGGGCAGGCCAGGCAGGCAGGCGAGAGGAACGGTGGGTGGCGGGTGAGAAGAGCGAGGCTGGGACGGCAGGGAGGCGAATGGGGCGGCGGGGTAGGTGAGGGCAGGCACGCCGGCAGGGCAGGCACCGGATGCGGCAGCAAGCAGCTACGGCGGCACACCAGCCTGGTCCTCCTCCCTTCCATACCGCAAGAGGAAAGGCAAGCGGCGGCGCACCCGACAGTGTGATGTTGCCCACTCCAGAGGCCAGGGCCTGGAGGAAAGCAGCGCCCGTGCCCACGGTAGCGCTACCAGGGTTGAGGTCCCCCCATTGGGGCTCCTGCGCCCAGCCGGCGGCAGGCGCCGTCCCTTGCGCATCGCCTGCACCGGGGGAGCGGCAGCGGGGGAGCAGCCGGCGGCCGGCCGATTGGCAGCAGGCAGGCGAGCCCGCGCTTCCGCGGCTGCCAGCCTGGCCAGCAAATTTTCGGCGCCGGCATGCCAGCCGCTGTGCCGGGCTGTTTCTGCCGGCCTGCTCTGATGGTGCACGGCTGGGGCCGGCGCCCTCACCTCGGCTCGGCTCCGGGGAGGCGGCCGCCTCTGGCACCGCCAGCGGGGCATCCTCAGGCTGAGCCAGGGCGGTGTCGCCAGGCGCGCCGCCGCCCGTCTCCACGTTGCTGGCCTGGCCGGTGCTCGCCGGCCCGTCGAGCGGGGCGTCCAGCCCAGTGCCCGACCCGTCTGTGCTGCCATCGGTCTCCCCTTCGCCGGTCTGCCCCACGCCGACCGCTGTGGCGGTCTCCCCCACTCCGGTTGCCACGTCAGCAACAGACTCTCCGGTCTCGGATGCCGCGCCGCCGCCGCCGCCAGACACCGCCCCCAGGTCTGGCGCTGTGTAGGCTCCGTCCAGCGCAGCTGGAAAGTAGGCGGAGCAGTTCTCGGACGGCTGCAGCAGGAGGCGGGCGTGGCGGGCAGGGTGGGGCGACGCGAGATGGCAACAAGGCCACCGGCAAAGCAGCGGTGCGCGGCGCAGCGCGAGGAGGCGTGCGCTGGCCCTGCCTCGGCCCTGCTCTGCGCCTTCTCTCCCCCCCAATCCACCACACACGCGCACATACACACATGCAAACACAGGCATATAAAACAGGAACAGTACATACACACATCCACACGCATCCCCAGCCCCACCACACGCACCTGCGAGCCTTGCAGCAGCGTGAGGTCCCCCGCGCACTCTGCGCCGCTGGGAACATCGGCAGCCATGTCCCAAGGGCAGTCAACCGGCTGCACCACCCCCGAAGCGGCTGCCCTGGGGTCCAGGCAGAGGGAGATGTACAGCAGCGACTTGGTGCTGCGGGGAGGAGGGCAAGTGGGGCCGGGCGGAGGGTGAGGGCTTGCTGAGGCCGGGGAGGATGCGAGGAGCACAGGCGCTGGCCGGCGGGCGAGTTGCGGCAGGCAGCGGCGGTGCCTCGGGGCAGGCTGGCGCGCCCGTGGCGCCGGCCCAGGGCAGCACAAGCAGGCTGGGCAGCGGGCGGGGGCGGCATGGGGGAAGGTTGCCGGGGAGGAACGGGGTGGAGCGTGTCCGGGCGCTTTCTGCCCCGTCTGCCTTAAGGCTCCCCTGGCCCCAAAGAGCCGTGGACCAGCACCACAGCCGCCATTCAAGGTCCCAAGACCCCACCCCCGATCCCCATTCTGCTCCAAACCGCTGCCACTCTGCTGCGCACCAGCACCGGCCAGCCGCACCTGGGGTTGCAGGCCACCCAGGGCATGACACCCCAGGCGCTCTTCAGCGCAGCCACCACCTCGCCTCGGTCCGCCGTCGGCGCCGAGATGCCGGCCTGAGCCAGCGGGGCCTGCAGCGCGGCGGAGGTGGCAGCGGTGCAGGCGGGGTGGGCACACGCCAGGAGGGGCGGCCTCTGGCCTGCGTGGCTCCCGCTCGGCGAGGCCCATGCCTGCTCGCCTCCTCGGCGGCTGCCGCGAGGGAACACGCCGCTGCTGCGCTCCGGTCAGGCCCCACCTCCCCTCTGCCATGCAAGCGCGCAAATCTTTCCTGGCAGCAGCACATCAACGCCAACACGAAAAGCAGAGCCAGGGCAGCAGCAGGGCGGGCGGGCGGCTCACATTGGCGTTGAAGAGGTTGTAGGAAGCTGCCAGGAAGGTGAAGTACTGGCTGATGTTGAGCCCGCTGCACCTGCCCTCCCCATTCCACACCGCCTCCCAGGCGCCTGCGGCAATGGAGCTTTTGAGGGAACGGTGAGACGTGGCAGGCGGCAGCGGGTGGGCGAGCGCTGGTCCGCACGCGCGCATGTGTGGGTGCAGGAGTTGTTGCGCAGCGCGGCAGCAACCAAGGACATGCGCGCTACCCCCAGCAGCCCTCCCCCATCCCCGCGGCGCCGCTCACTCTCTGCAGCGCTCAGCACGCACAGCAGCTCGGCTTGCACCTCCTGCATAGAGCAAGGGTGGACACAGGGCGCAGGTCAACGACTACCTGCCCTGCCCTGCTCCAAACCCAGAAGTCTAACCCTGTGGCATTGTCTAGCCGGCTGGCGTGCACCCGGCCACGGGTTGGCTGTTTACGGGCCGCAGCCACCCCGCCACTGCCGCCTGCCTGCTCCTGCTGCTGCTGCTGCTGCACCAAGCCAATGCTGGGGCACACACCGCTGGGATTTGTGCGGCGTCAAAGTCGGGCCCCGAGCACCCGGCGAGCCCCTGGGTGTTGTCCATGCTGGGCGCCAGGTCTCGTACGGTGAAGGCGCCGCTGCGGGGCAGCCAGCCACGCCACGCGGGCGCCGGTGAGCAGCGGCAGGCGAGAGGGGCACATATGCAGCGCGGCATGCGCGTGGGGTGAGCCGCAGGGTGAGGTGGCCAGCTGCGCCGGCAAGCAAGCACACACGCACTAGGACAGCTTGTTGCCGCATGCGGAGTTGGCGCAGGCCGGGTCATCGACCCAGTTGGGCGCCCAGTCCCTGCGCGGCAGCAGCAGCAAGTTGTGGGTGGCGGTGGCGGCGACGAGTGGCAGCGAGCGGCCGCCTGCCTGCAGCGCTCATGGCGAATCCCTGCCTGCCAGGCCGTTTTTCGCGCTGCCTGCTCGTGCACAGGCAGCAGCGCCGGGCCGGGGCACTCACTGGCGCAGAAGCAGCAGGTCGTAGGCAGCGGCTCTCGCGGGGGTGGCGCAAACCAGCGCCAGGGCGATCCACAGCACTGCCAGCGCCCGGAACGACATCTTAAGACGCCCGTTGGGCTTGCAAGCAGACGCAGGCGACGGGGGCCGCGCTCGCAAGAACAACGCGGCTTTTATATTGAAGCCATGAAGACGATGCAGTTTAACACTGTTCACTGCGAAGGGCAGGCTGAGGGGGGTGGGGGGCGGACAGGTGTCAAGCCGACAGGAGTTGCTGAGTTGGCGGCGGGCGGGGGCGCCGGAACACTGTGGGAACCTGCAGGGTGCACTGCGGCACCATCAAGGTCAACAAGCCTTTGAGGCTGCCGCGTGTGAGGCACCGGCAGACATGCAGGCCCGCTGCTGCTCCTGCCCCCGGAATGAAGCCGCCAGGAGCTCTGCCCCCAGGCCATGGCCTAAAGCCCCCATCCGCAATACCACCCAGCACCAATCAATGCACACCAGGTGACTTTACATTTTACACCACATGAATGCGAGCATACAAGGCAGGGCCTCAGCCGGAAGCAGCATAGCGCTGGCCGGTGGGTGGAGGTTGCGCCAGGCGGCAGCGAGCAAAGTGCACGGCATGACCCCAGGAAATTGTGCTGCACGGAGCTTAACCTTTAAGGAGATGATGGGAGAGGCACAGCGCATCAGCTTGGCATGCAGAGCAGTGCGTCAGGGCTGAGCGACATCTGCCCTGCTGGCTTGCCTGCAACAGCGCAGCGGCAGGGGAGGCGAGGAGGGTGGCGTCCAGCGGCGGCAGCGAGGAGCGCGGCTCGGCATTTGCTGCAGGCACAACCTGGCTGGTCGGGAGACAGGCAACACAGGCTGCCCAGCAGTTGGCCCTCCTGCCAGGCCTGGAGGCGGGACATTCGCCCGCTGCGGCTGCGGCTGCGCTGCGCTGCGCTGCGCTGTGCCCGCTGGTGCCAGCATGGGTACCGCCCCGCCCTCGCCTGCTGCGGAGTCCTTGTGTCCTGGCAAACTGTGGACAGTAAGACGGGTTGCAGAGAACGAAAACCCGTGTTTCAAAACAGCAGAGTGCCACAGCCGGCGGTCTCGTGTTGCAGCTGCTCCATTCGCAGCGGCGACAGCAGTTTCAGGTGCCGAGGCAATCGATTGGGCACGCCTCCTCTTCGCCGCCATGGCACTGGCGCTGTCTCGGCGCTTGGGCTCCTCCTCTGCTGCACGCTCCCTGTCGGCAGCGCTGGTCAACAGCTGCAGAATTGATGCGCCCATCATTAGCGGTCCAACCAGCTGCAGCGGCGCCCTGGCAGACGAGTGGCCATCGGTGGGAGCGGCGGCGGGCGGTCGTGGCAGCGCAGGGGCAGCAGCGGCGGCGGCAGCCTCCAGCTGGCCTCGCCACCTGTTGGTCGATGCCGCTGCAGCAAAGGTGACTTGAGGCGCCAGTGCGCTTCGCATGTGTGTGGGTCAGGGGCGAGTCCGCCACAAGGTGCTATCGTGAGGCACTGAGCCATCGCATGTGATGAGTGAATGCAGGCGCCCCACAGCAACACCAGCGGCGGCAGCAGCGCGCCAAGCAGCAGCAGCAGCAGCGGTAGGTGCCCGCCACACCACGACCCTCAGCAGCTGCCGGCCGGCCTGGGCCTCTGCGCTTCACCCAGCGCGGTCAGCGCGCTTTGCAAGAGCATGGCCAAGCTGCGCAACCCGCGGCGGCAGCAGGGTGTGCCGCAGCATGTGGCAGCGGTGGTGGCGCACCTGCGTGGCTTGGGCCTGAAGCAGCCGTTGCTGGGGCAGCTGTTTACTGGCTGCCTTGAGCTGTTCAGCTGGCCTGCAGACAAGCGTGCGGCTGTGCTGTTTCACCAGCTGATGCATTGCGATGGGGAAAGCGGGCTGGAGGCGGCCGAGGCGGCACGCTGCTTCATTGCATGGCCAACAGCCGCACAACACACCACTTTCACATTTCATGAGCTGGCGGCGATCCTGGCGCACAGCCAAGACAGCGCTGTCGGCCGCCAGCCCAAAGTGCCAGGCAGGGCAGCGCACGGTGGCGGCGCTGCTGCGGCAGACCCCCAGCGCTGTGCAGCTGGTTGCCGTGAGCGAGGGCAAGCTGCAGCAGAAGGCTGAAGGGCTTGTGGCGCTGGGCTGCATGCGCGCTGCCATTGCCAAGCTGGCATGGAGGCAGCCGGAGTTTCTTTCCCTGGAAGATGCAGCGGCACGACTGAAAGACGTGATGGTTGTGCTGCGAGATGAGCTGGGGCTGGCGGCAGACGAGGTGCTGGAGCTGGCATCCAAGGCGCCCGGCTGGCTGAGCAGCAACCTGGGAACGCTGCGGGAGCGAGCGGTGGCGCTGGCACAGGTGCGAGTGCTGCATGTTCGTAGTTGCACGGTTCTTGGCATCTTGCCGGGCATGAGAATGCCAGCAAGCTGCTGCACCACCTGCAGCCAGTCCCGTCTCGCCTCATCTTTTGACCTGATGCTGCATGCTGCAGGGCTTTGGCAAAGAGGATGCTGCCGGCATGTTGAAGCGTGCCCCAGATACGCTTAACTGCGATGCCAGCGTGTGGCGCTGCGGTATGCGCTACATGGAGGCATGGAGTGTGGCAGACCCTGTGGCTGTGCTCTGCAAGGACCCCAGGCTGCTGGCCTTCAACCACGCCGCACCCGACTTTGTGGCACGGCGCCTGCTGCTGCAGCGTTACTGGGGGCTGTCGGCGGCGCAGCTGTATGAGGGGCATGGTAGCTTTCTGAGGCAGATCAAAGTACGGTGTTTGGCACAGCGGCTGCAGTATGTGGAGCACCGCGGCCAGCTGCACCGGCTGCCAGGCTGGGCAGCCAACGGGCAGCCTGAGGGACAGCAGCTGGAGGGCAGCACCGAGGGCCCCTTGACCCTTTCTGCACTCAACCTGAGCGTAGACGGCTTTCTGAGGGCGGTGCATGACAGTGAACTGAAGGCAGCAGGCAGCTGTGCTGCCAGCAGGCGCAAGAAGTGGGATGATGTTGTGGCGCAGTGGACGGAGTTTGTGGCGGCGCACCCTGCTGGCACCGGACCTGTCTGGGAGTGGGCGCAGCAGGCGGCGAGGCAAGAGATTGACGAGTGGCTGGCGCCGGCGCTGACGCCTGAGCTGCGGCGGGAGGCTGCAGCGCGGCGGCGGCATGCCAGGCAGCCGAAGCTCCATTAAACGCTGCATCGCTTGCCCCTCCTGCTTCGCCCTCCTGCTGTACTCGGTTTACACCAGCACCTTCGGTATGCAGCAAACCTCTCAAATATCTCTCTGTGACGTCATCGGCAAGTCTCCAGTTACATGGGGCAGAGTGTCATCTCACAGAGTGTTCCCACTGGACAAGAAATTGAGACGGCCACATCAGGAGCAGCAAAGCGACCAGCACGAGACCTTGCCACACCGGCAGGCTGCCGTGCCGGCGCCGCCCAGAGCCTGCAAGCTCAGTGCATGCCGCCCTGCGACCCCAGCATCTGCCCAACAATTCCTGTCACCTGCGGTCGGAGGCGCAGCCCGGAGCAGCGCACAGTGTCGAGAGCGTCGTGTGGCAGGCGGCCCAGAGAAGAGGAGCAGCAGGCAGTACGCTGCAAGGACCATCCCAGGCGGTACCTGCCAGTACTTGGAGGAGCAGCGGTCGATGCAGCTGTTCTCCCCCACAGATAGCTCGCCGTCCTTGTACCTGTCAATGGCGGAAGCCAGAGGGCAGCAAATGCGGGGTGGTGGGGAGGGACGCAGGCGAGCGGCACAGGCAGGCGGCGCAGGCGCAACCCGGCGTGGACGCTGCGGCAGCAGCAGGCGCAGCGGCAGCAACAGAAGAACGGCTGGCTGGCTGCCTGGCTGGCTGCCTGGCTGGCTGGCTCCTGAACCTCACCGCTTGTCTATGCACTTTTCGTAGCAAGACGACACCATGCTGCAGTGTGGGGAGGGTGCGGATGGGGCCGGGGTCAGGCGCGGTCGCTGGGTGTGGGAGTGTGCCGGGGTGCGTGAGGGACGGGCGACCGGCGGCAGCGCGACAGCAGTCGGAGGAGGGGGCGGGCAGCAGCGGCCGGGCGGCGGCGAGGAGGCCCACCCCCCCTTCCCGCTGTCCAGCTCATGCACAACGCATGGCGTGGCCATGCAGCACGATTCTGTTGGGCACTCACGCGTTGAACAGCGCCACCCGGTAATCCATCTCCTGCTTGGCCATCTCGATTGCCGCCGCCGGGTCCTGCCCTCCCTGCTGCGCCATGCCCGCTGCCGCCGCTGCTGCTGCCGCCGCCGCGGGGCTGCCTGCCACTACCTGGGTGGCTGTCGGCTGGTGGTGGAGGCGACTGCTGCGGTGGGCCTGCGGCAGGGTGCGAGCACGGGCAGGCTGGTGGATGCAAGGGCACGCAAGGCGGCAACCCTGGCGTGCTGCCGACCAGCGGCGGCAGCCGCCTGCCATCCATGGCGGGGATGCGAGCATGCGCTCCGCATCGCAGCGTCCCCGTGCTGCTGCGTCCTCCAACGGGGTTCTGCACGCCTCAACCAGGCCGCCCGGGGCGCTGCGTGTGGGTGTGCTCACCTCGTGTCAGGGGGCAGGCAGCGGTGCTGCAGGTAGACACAGAGGGTGACGGTCAGGGCCAGGGCGTGCAAACCAGCTGCCTCACATGCTGTTCCGCCGACTTTCCAATGGCGGCAGGGGGCGGCAGCATCTGGGCGGCCACCTTTCCCCCCCGCAGCCGGTCATTGCTGGGCGCCCCACTCTGGTGCTGATGCTGCTTAGCTCGTGCTAGGCTGGATTTTCGATCGGGGCTACGTTGCTTGCCTGGCATTTCCAGCGCGTCGCCAATGCCGCCCGCGCTGGCGGCGGCGCGTGGGGTGCTCGGCCTGCTTTGGTTGCAGGTTGAGCGCTAGACCCTCTCCACTGCTCAGTTGCATTTGCCTTTCGTCTGGGGGCTGATACAACTGCACGGGCAAGCCAGCCACGCCAGTTCAGCTGATCGGCGTCCTCGCTCCCCGTCGTTGGACGCCTCCCGCGCCTTGTTGGCCTCCTGGAAGGCAGGAGGTGGCCCGTGTACTGGACAGTGGCGGCAGGCAGGGCCTGATCGCTCCGCCCAAGAAGCATGGCCTCCGCATTCGCCAAGTACGAGGACTCCACGCTGCGCAAGGTCCTGGCGGTGACCCTGAATGCGGGCACCGCCGACGGCAGCGCGGCACCGCCCGTGGTGCACCTGGCGGCGCTGGCCGAGGTGCGCCCCGCCACCTGCCGCTGCCCAACCGGCCGAGGGGTAGCCGGGCTGCCTTTGGGTGCTGATGTAGCAGTCAGCCAGGCAGGAAAATGGCCCATGAACACCACCATGGACCCGATGTGCCAAGTGCCGCCGCCCCTGCGGATGTTTGCCGGTGATGCCTGGCCCCTGCCGCCCTCCGCTGCCGCCGCTGGTGCAGGAGCTGCAGGCGGAGGCGGGCAGCGGCCCGGGCGAGCTGCTGCTGAGCGGCGACAACCTGGAGCGAGCGCTGATGGCGCGCCTCAGGTGGGGCTGCCGTCGGGAGTGCACCGGCCCTGCCTCCCTGTGCCTCGCGCCGCTCCTCTCCTTGCTCTCCTGCCCCCTCCACCACCACTCCATCCTCATCCCTGCTCCCCTGCCCCGCCCCGCCTGTGCAGCGAGCCGCCTGCCGCCTACCCACAGTGGCCGGTGCACTACCTGATCGGAGTGTACGCGCGGGCAGCAGGCGAGCGCTGGTCGGGTGGCTGGGCTGCCGCCCGGCAGCTGTGGGGCGGCCCCGCCTGCAGAGCCACGCTCCGTGCCGTGCCGGCCTGGGTGCCTGGTGGCCTGGAAAGCGGGGGGCAGGCGAGCCACGGCTTTGCCCCCAGCACCGCACTCCGCTCCACATCCCGCCCGCCCAAACCGCCACGCCGCAGCCGAGCAGCGCCTGCTCCTGGTCCGCCACACACACACACACACACACACACCTGTCTCTCCCCCCTGTCCCAAACTCCCTGCCCCGCAGACGAGCAGCGCAACGTGCGCATGCTGAAAGACCCCGCCCAGCAGGCGGCGCTGGCGCAGACGCTGGGCCTGTGCCGCCAGCTGGCGGTGTCGTATGCCGGCCTCACCCTGCTCATGGATATGTTCCCGCAGGTGGGTTGGTGGTGTGGGCGGCAGCGGGTTGGGCGCTGCCAGCCTGCCTGCCCGGCTGGTGGGCGGTGGTGTGGGCAGAGGCGGGTTGAGCGCTGCCAGCCTGCCTGCCTGCTGGCGGGCGGGCGGCGCCGCTCGGGGCAGGGGTGTTCGCTGCTCCCGCGGGTGCCGGCGGCAGCGGGGTGCCGCGAATAGGGCATGAGGGGACCCCCATTGGCGGCTATTGGATGCGGGAGAGGCGCAGCCACGCTGGCGCACACGCCGCCTGTGCCGCGGCGGCGCCACCGCTGCAGGCAGCTGGACCGGCGCATGAGACTGCTGCCCACGCCTCCTGCTCTGCCATGCCACGTCCCTGCCGCGCCGCTGCAGCACCCGGAGGCAGAAAAGCGCGGCGCGCTGCAGCTGCTGGATTCTTTGGATGTGGCAGCCGCAGCCTCCGCCTTGCCTGGCCTCGCGGGGCCCGCCACCGGCGCCGGCAGCAGCGACGGCGGTGCTGCGGCGGGGGGCGCGCTGCCCATGCCGCCGGGCTTTCTGGAGGACTTTGGGGCGCGGTTTGCGGATGAGGGGCTGGGAGATGTGATGAGTCCTATAGGTGGGTGGGACTGCAGCTGCTGGGGGGTGGCCAGGCTTGGTGGCCAGCCGGGCGGCTGCTCCCACCGCAGCCTGCCTGCCGCATCCTGCCTCCCCCCTGCCCTCCATACCCGCACGGCCGGCCGCGGCCGCTGCCCAGCCTGGCGCCTCTCATCCTGCTGCCGGGCGTGCCTAACGTGCCCGCCGTAGCCTGCCCTGCCCTACGTACCGCCCCTCCTCCTGTCGTCTGGCCCGCCTGCTGCTGGCTGCAGCTGCGGAGCTGATGCGTCGCGGCGGCACCGTGTCGCTGCTGGGTGACTTCTCAGGTGCAGGCGCCTGCCCGCCTGCCTGCCTGCCCGTGCCTGCCTGCCTGCCTGCCTTACCTGGCCGCAGCCGCGCCTTCTCAATCTCCCCTCTTCCCAATCCCCCGTGTGCCGCTGCCACCGGTCGGGTTGCTGAGCCGAGGCGTGTGTGTCGCGGCCGCCTGGTGCCCGCTCGCCTCCCCCCGCCCCTGCAGGCATCGTGTCCCTCCTCTCCCGCCTGGCCGCCTCAAAGCCGCTGGCGCTAGCCCTCACCCGCCTGCCCTCCTGGCTGCCGCCACAACAGGTGCCGGCCTGGGGTCGGGGCCGGCGGCAGCGGCGCTGTACGGAGCGTTTCTTATTGTTTTTGTGCCACTGGAGTGAGGATGTGGCTTCAGCAGGCGGCAACACATGCTGCACCTTGTTTCTGCCGGCGTCCCCGCCCGACGCACACCCCTGGCTCTGCGCCCAGCCGCACACTGCACCCATGCTCCACACACCACACACACACACACACAATGTGTGGACGCACGCGGCATGTGCCTGCCTGGCGTGCAGGACGGGCGCACGCTGGAGCAGTACAGCGTGCTGGGACCGCTGTTTGGGGTCAGCTGCACCCTTGACATCGCCGCCATGGGCTCGCCCTCCCGCCGCCTCCCAGACGTGGCGCAGCAGTGCTTTGCGGGGGCAGGTGGGCGGCGGCGGCATGGGTTTGCCGCCGTGCCTGTTCTGCTCTGGTCTGGCGCTGGCTCGCTCCTTGTATCCACCTGCTCTGCCTGGCAGTTTGCCCTGCTGCTGTTCCTGCGGTGGCGCTTGCCGTGGACACCTGCTCGGTGCCGAGACGCCTTTAGCGCTGCTGCAATAGTTTTTTAGGGGAACAAATCGGCCCTGCAAGGGCACCTCCGCTGCGCCCCGGCCGCTGCCCTGCAGCCACGAGGCGCCCGGCAGACGTGCGGCAGAGCATGCAGAGCCTGGCGGTGGCGGCGGGGCAGCTGCGCCAGCAGCTGCACTCTCTGCTCATGCTCTTCCTCAAAAACCAGGTACGGGCTGGGCACAGGCAGGCGCGCATGCTGCGGCAGGCGCATGCGGCGGCAGGCGTGCCCATGCGCTTAATTCCCTGCTGCTCCATCCTGCTCACTCCTGCACACACTCATACACACACACACACAGGCGCTACCACTCCCATCGACGTAAAACACCACCTACACTCCCACCCACTCCCACCCACTGCCACCCACACCACAGGACACGCGAGAGGCGGCGCTGGCCTGGCTGGCCGCCGCCCTCAACTCCAATCTGGAGCGCACCAAGATGCAGCCCAACCCGGCCAAGTCCGCCACCGACGGCTTCATGCTGAATGTGGCGGGGGTGAGCGGGTGGCGTGCCGGCGGGGACGCGGCGGGGTTTTATTCAACGGCCAACGTCCTCCCTGTGTCCCTGTCCCCTGCATTGCGCCCCACGCTGCGTGCTTCCCGCTCTGCTTGGCCCTGTGCGTGGCAGCTGCTCGCCCTGCCGGCCTGAGGACGCTTTCAATCCCATGTCAGTCACCCCATGACATGCCTCCCGCCCTCCCCTGCCCGCCAGGTGCTGCTGCGGCTGTGCGAGCCGTTTGTCGACCCCCTCAGCGGCAAGGCCTGGGGCAAGCTGGACACGAGGTGGGGGCTCAGCCGGCGCTCGGCTGCCGCCGCGCATGTGCCCGCCCTTGCCACTGTGATCCCTGCTGGGGTGGGGAGAAGTTGAGGGTTATTGCGGCGACAGCCCCGCCCCGGCATCAGCCTGCCGCCCCTGCCGCCGGCGCTTCTCGGCCCTTTGCGCGGCGTTCCGCGGTTTCACCCATGCTGCCGCTGCGGCCCCCACCCAACACACACATGCATGCCATCACTCCGCTGCGCCCACGCCCACGCCACCCCACCACCCTTCCACATACATTCGCCGCCCTGCCCGCTGCCTGGCCCAGATATGTGTGTGACCCTTCGGCCCGCCTGGTGCACGGCCCCGACGCCACCCGCCTCAACGCCGACTCAGACCAGGTGGCGGCTTGGTTCCGGCAGCAGGGCCCGCCGGCTGATGGTGAGCCGCCAGGCAGCTGGCCCTGGTTGCGGGGGCGCCTGCGCAGCAGGGGGCAGGTCGGGATCTGGCGCGTTGTGGGTGGCAGATGCACATGTGAGGTTGCCGGCTGCACCGCTATTTGCCAGCCTGCAAGCAGCCCTGCAGCCGCCCCCAGCTGCGACAGCCACAGCGACCTGGTACCGCCTGTACTGTACCGCAGGCAAGTACCACTTCATCTGCGAGTGCTTCTTCATGGCGGCGAGGGCTCTGCAGCTGGGCCTGAAGAAAGGTGGGGCCCTAGCTTGCTTCAGATCAGATTCAGAACGAACGAGATGAGCACTTCAGCCGTCCAGACGTGTGCCTCTTACCCCATTCCCCTCCTGCACCATCTCACCCCACCCCCTGGCTGCACCGCCTCACCCCCGCCTCCCCGCTCCGCCTCTGCGTCTGCCCCAGGGCTGGACAGCTATCAGATGATCGCCCGCCACGCCCGCCACTATGAGGAGGACCTGGCGGCGATGCAGCGGTGGGTTCTGGTGGCGGTACTATTGCAGTACATTGGCAGTACACTTGCGCTCCGTTTGCGCGGCTGGTCGTGCTGCTGGCCCGCGGCCCTGCCTTGCCAGTCTCGCCCGCGCCAGCTCCATGCTAGCCCTTTGCCACGGCGACGTCGTTCCCTGGGCTGGTGCTTGCAGGGGCCCCTTGGCAGGCATGCCTCAGGCTCAGGTCATGGCACAGCGCGCAGAATGGCTCAAATGCGCCGCGATGAGCCTGGAGGCGCTGCTGCAGGTGCCGTGCCGTATCGCCGGCTGCACTGCCGGTACCCTGCCGCTGCATGCCGGTCCGGCCAGCTGCGGTGGGCCTCGCAGCCGGCGCGGTCGGGCCCGGGCCCGGGCGCCTGTGCAAGCTTCCTCTCGCCCAGCCTGCCTGCTCACCCTGGCTGCTGGCGCTGCCTGCCACCCGTGCCCCCTCCACCTTCCTCTTTGTCTCAGGACCAGGCGCTGCTCACAGAGGCCCTGGCGTTCTACAGGTGGGCTCCCTGTGTGCCGCAAAGCGCCTCAAGCTGCTGCCTGTGCTGCGTACATGCACGCGCGCGGTGTGGCGCACCCCACCCACCTGCCACATACCCCACCTTCCCACCCTGCTCTCGCACCCCTGCCCACCCATCCCCTGCCTGCAGGCTGTCTGCGGCCTACATGCTCCGCCTGGCATCGCCCACCGCAGCCGCCGGCGGGCCGCCCACGCTGCCGCTGCCCGAGCCGCCGGCCCCGGCCTTCTGTGTGCTGCCGGTGCGTGCCGTGCCTGCCCCGCTTTGTTGGTCTGCCTGCCGCGCCTGTCCTGCTGTGTTTGGTCTGCCTGCCGCGCCTGCCCTGCTGTGTTTGGTCTGCCTGCCGTGCTTGCCCTGCTTTGTTCGGCCTGCGGTGCAGCAGCTGCAGCTGACCTGGCGCAGGCGCTTGTCATTCGTCCTGGCGCCTGCCCCTCCCTGCCCCCCAGCCCCTTCAGGCTCACTTCAATTCCTCCTTTCTTTTCTTGTCCTTTCCTCCCACCGCCGCAGGAGTACTATGCCGAGGACCTTGGGGAGGTGCTGCTGTGGGTAGGGCGCGTCAGGTGCGGGGCAGTAGGTGCCTCAGCCTCATCAGCGGTGGCCTGTGCCGAGCCAGCAGAGACGACAGGCCGCACCCCGCAGCTGTAGCCTTGCCGGCAGCTGCTGGGCCCCTGCTGCTGCAGCCAGTTTGGGAACCAGCCCGGAGCAGCCCCCCGCAGCTCTTGCACGCAGTGCCACAGCGCAGCCGTCGCACGCACTGCTGTTGTACCGCATGTTCACCGCATGCTGTACCGCCTGATGTACCACCTGCAGGCCCGACCTGGTGGAGGCGAGGCGCATGGAAGAGTTTATGGTTTTCTTCACCTCTCTGCTGGGGGCGCAGGCCTATGTCAAGAATGCGTACCTCAGGTTGGCGGCCGTGTGGCTGTGGTGCGTGCGGGGCCTGTTTGCGGCGTGCATGTGGGTGCATGCGCGCTGACCCGGCGCCTGCCCTGCGCTGTACCTTTGCCTGTTTGGCCTGCAGGGGAAAGATGGTGGAGGCGCTGCACTCGTACATGCCGCCAGAGGCCTCTGGTGGGTGGGCAGGCATGTTCCCGGCAGCTGCCCGGCAGCCACGCGAAACACCCATGGGTAGCAGCACTGCCCTCGTCAGCTGGGCCCTGTCACCAGCCTGCTGTCCCTTCTTGATCAACCCTCGAACTTCACTTGTGGGTGCCATTCATACCGATGTACTGCAGATAGGCAGCGGTACCGCATCCCCGCCTCTGCTGCCGAGGTGGCCATGCTGTTCGAGGTGCACCCGCTGGTCATCCAGCACATCGTGCGCAGGTGAACCCCCCCGCGGGGTGCTGGGCCCACCCACCTGCGTGGTGGTAACAAAGGCCGATGCAGCGCAGACGTGGGGCACGCATTCCCGTGCCGCCGCCGCCAGATGACATGCATGAGCCAGCCGTTCAGGCTGGCTGCTTTACGCCAGCGGCGGCCGGTGCTCCGGCGCTGCGCTCATGTGTGGCTGCATGACTGCTGGTACTGCCTGATTGCCCCATGGTACTGCAGCCTCATCCAGCTGTACATCGACATCGAGATCACTGACCGGCACAACACCTTCTACGAGAAGTTCACCACGCGGTACCAGGTCTGTTGGTGCTGCAGAGACCCACAGCAGCAACGAAGCTGCAGGGCGAGCGAGGGCTGCGAACAGCTTGTCCGGGGGCCGCATCATCACCGCCGGCGCACTGCCGGGGTCCTTGCGCCGCCGCCTGCTGTCCCCGTGGCGCCCTTGCCCTTGCACCTTGCTTGCCGGCCCTGCTGCCTCTCACATAGCTGCCCCATGGCTGCCCACATCCTGCCCTGCCACCCCTCCGTCCCGCTCAGATCGGCGAGATCCTGTGCTACCTGTGGAACCTTCCGCAACACCGCGCCAGCTGGCGCGTCATGGCGCAGCAGCAGCCCAAGCTGCACGTGCAGGTGGACGGGCGGGGCTGCTGGGTGCCTGGGGATGGTTGGTGGGTGGGTCGCGGACGTGTGCGCAGGGAGGGGCCTCCGCCCATCCTCTGCTGCTTCCGCCTGCCGCCATACACACAGTCCCAACCACCCATCCAACCTCAGTCTGTTTTACCTCCTGCTTCTCCCTGCCTCTCTCGCCTCTGCTCCCCGTTCCTGCCCTCGCACCTCTGCCAACGCTGTCTGCTCCCCGCCCCCTGTTCCTGCCCTCACACCTCTGCTCCTGCTGCCCCCCCTCCCCCCCTCACTGCCCGCAGTTCATCCACGTGCTGCTCAACGACAGCCAGTTCCTGCTGCAGGACGCGCTGGAGATGCTGCCAAAGGTGGGTGGGGTGGTACCGCCGCACCAGGGGTGGTACGGAGTGATGTGATACTGCCGCACCAGGGGTGGTGCGGGTGGTGCTGGGCAGTGGTTCTGCATCTCGCTCGAGGAGGGTGTGCCTGGAGGTGGTGATCGCATAACCCCCACCCCCACCCCCACCATACACACCGGTACCGTCTCCTGCGTGCCTGCCCTCCCTTCCTGCCCCTCCTCCCGCCTGCCCGGCAGGTCCAGGATACGGAGCGGCTGCAGGCGGACGCAGCGGCGTGGGCGGCGCTGCCCCACCAGGAGCGAGAGGAGCGGGAGTCGGTGCTGCACCAGCAGCAAGGCCTGCTCAAGGTGCGGCGTGTGTGGGTCGGCGTGAGTGGGGCGGCGCGTGTGGGGCGGCGTGTGAATGGATGGATGGTGTTCTGTGCCGTGGGCGTTGTTGGGGTAAGGCCTGCTGCAGCTGCAGGGCAGGGGTTGGTGCAGGTGTGTTGGGGGGCGTCGTGTGTGCGTGTTAAAGCCGGCTGCCTGATCCCGGCTGTCTCGTGTGCCTGACCCTGCCTCCTCTGCCCCGCCCTCCTTCCCCTCTTCTGCAGAACAACTTCATGCTTTCTTCCATCATCATCAAGCTGATGCAGTCCACAGCGGTGAGGGGGCACGAAGAAAGCGCTTGGGAGGCTGCTTACGGTGCCGGCGCAGGGCTGGGCCGCCGCCGCTGCTTCCTCCCTGCCACTCCCTCCTCCCTCACTCCCCGCTGACCTCTTGTCTCCCCTCCCGGCTCTTGCGAAATACCAGGATGACCGCGAGGTGTCAGCTTGCTACTTTGATGCAGCGGTACGCAACCGTACCGCAAAAATCAACGACTTCTTCCTCAAGTACCTCACGGGTGGGTGCACAGGAAGAATGAAATATCTGATATAAGCACAGAAGATACTCCATCTTTTTATTATGTGCGCAGCCTGTACGGCTGTACTGCTGCGTCGTCTCGACAGCACAGCTGCAGCCGGTCTGCGACCAAGGTGCATTCCAGAGCCCCTCCTCCTAATCACACCTCGCTGCTCCTCCAATTGAATCCCGGCACACCCCAACCCCAACACCTCAAAACGCCCTGTGGCTCCGCTGCAGTGCCCGAGGAGCGGCGGCGGCTGCGTGTGAAGGACCCCGAGCAGTACCACTGGCACCCCAAGCGCCTCATCACGCAGCTGGCGCAGATACACATCAGCCTGTACCGGGCGCGGCGCGGCGAGTGGGTGCAGGTGCGCCACGACGACGAGGCGTGGCGAGGCACGAGCTGGGGTGGCAGCCGCGCTGCAGGGTGGCAGCTGCGCCGTGGGGACAGGCTGCTGGGCTGGGGCCAGTAGCCGTTTTAGCGGAGTGCGGCCGAGGCGTGGCCACGCCTGCCCGCCCCTGGCCTGCGAACCCTCCCATCCGTCCCCGCTGCCCTCCCTCTTCTTGTACAGGCGGTGGCGGCAGACACAGACTACTATGGGCGAGCCCCGCAGCTGTTCACAGAGCTGCTGTCGGTGCGCCGGGCTGCTGCGCTGTCCTGCCTCATCGGCGGCTGCATAGCTGCGGGGCCTGCTGGTCTGGGCTGTAAAGGCTGCCGAGCTGCTGCATGCCGCGTCGCCGCCATGCCCTGCCCGTCTCCGTTACCTTTCCATCGGCCGTGTTCGCCCCCCCTGTCGTGAACCTCACGCCCATCCTTCTGTTCCTCTTCCCTGCCTGGCCCACCCGCCGCCAACCACCAGCTGCTGCGAGAGCTGGGGCTGCTGCCGGAGGACGAGGTTGCTGAGCTGGCGGGCATGGTGTCTGCGGTAGAGGAGGTGGGGCGCCTGCAGCGGCATGCGCAGGGTGCCACTCCCAGCCAGTATGCCACGCGGCGCCGGCAGCGGGGCGACAGCAGGCAGCGGCAGGGGGTGCACGGCGGGCCAGTGCGCAGCCGCCTGGGCTCACCCAGCCGCTGCCCTGTCTGTTGTGATGTTGAGCTGCCAGGCCTACAGCTGGCCTGGTGCTGCTCCGGCTGCTGCCCCCCCGCTGCTGACGGTACTGCCGCTGATAGCTGTACCGCTGCTGTACTGCTGCAGTACAAGGCATCGGTGGAGGAGGAAGAGGAGGCGTTTGAGGATGTGCCGGGTGTGGCGGCGGCGCCGGGCTGCAGTGCACAGCCGCTGGGCCGGGCTGCTTGCCGCGACGGGGCCGCCGGGCGGCGCCACCCTATGCTGCGTTGCGTGCCTGTATGCCGGGCGCATGCGCCTCTCCTCCCTTGCCCTCCCAGGGCGCCTGGCCTGGTCCCATCTCTGCCGCGTCTCCTTACAACACCTTTCCTGCTTTCCTCCTCCCATCCCTCCCTTCTTTTCCTGTTCTTACAGAGGAGTTTGAGGATCCTCTGCTGGGGGGCCTGATGCGGGACCCAGTGCGCCTGCCCTCGGGTGGGTTTAGGTTTGGTGGGCGCGGGTGCCTGCCCGCGGGGGCGCTGGCTGGGATGGGCGGGGAAGTGGGCTGCGTCCACAGTCGCTGTGGTGGGCTGGCTGCCTGGGGGCCACGCTCATGGCAGTGCCGCAGCGGGGGCCCGGGCCCTGCAGCAGGAGAGGCGGGTCGCGCTGCCGCTCGCCTGCGCCGGGCAGCCGCAGCGCCTGCGGGGCTCGCTCCCGCAGCATCGTGCCACACCCGCGCCGGCCCTGCCCCGCACACCGCCGCCTGCAGGCAACGTGGTGGAGCGCAGCAGCATTGTGCAGCAGCTGCTGTCAGACCCGCGAGACCCTTACAGGTGCGCCCGCTGTGCACCTTGGCGGTTTTTTGTTGTGCTTCTTGAACCCAATCGGCCGGGAGAGCGCACGCTTGTGCCCAGCTGGAGGGAGGTGCTGGGTGCAGGCGCCGCCGCCACCTGCAGCGCTGCCTGCGCTGGACCTCTGCCACGGTACCACGGCTGGGGTTTGGCGCCTGACTCCCTCGCGGTACCGTCCCCGCACCAGGCGGTACCGTCCCCGCGCCTGCACCCCAGCTGAAGGCGTGTGCATGCCGCCGCCTCGCTGCCCCGCAGCCGCCAGCGGTGCACCGAGGAGGATCTGGAGGCGCTGCCCGACCTGCAAGCCAGGTGGGGGGCTGCCGCCCAGGCTCTCGGTTCCTGGCACATGCGCTTGCCGCCAGTCAGGGTTGCTTGGCACCAGTGCCGCGCGGTGCCCCGAAAACCCCTGAACCCACCCCTGCATGCGGTGCCGGTGTCGGGAGTGAGCGGCTTGGGCTAGTCTGGCTGCCGTGCATCCTCCTGCAGGATCGAGGCGTGGGTGCAGGAGCAGCGCAGCAAGCGGATGCGGACAGACTGAGCTGAGCCTGCGCGTGTGGCCACCAGCCTTGGCACGGATGGCAGCTGCGCCATTTTGCTGTGCGGCAGTGAGGGAGGGGTTTGCCTGGCCCAATCAATGAGCTGCCCATGGGAGCGCCCTGTAAATATAGGCGGGTGCGGGGCTGCACGTGGAGCAAGAAGAAGGCGACGTTCGGCGGCGGCGGCGCTGACCTGACGTGCGCTGGCAGTACGGCACATCTTGCCAGGGCTGCTCAATAGCCCATCGCACTGCGACGCGGCCTGCCGCGTAGGATCTAGAGCAACGTCGTGCGGGCTGAGGAGTGTCGCCGGCTTTGCCCGGTGCCCTTCCTCGTGGTTTTGCCTGCGCACGGCGGCAGGAGAGCATGCCTGCAGTCTTGGTAGCTTCCGGATGGCAGCGATGCGGCTCCCAGGCGAGCTGGGTTGGGCGGCGCTGCCGCTGCCGCTCCCCGCTTTTTTCGAGCGGACGGGTCTGTTGCAGGAAGGCCCGGCACACTGCCTTTGTCGCAAGACACCAGGCTCTAACTTTCATTGTCCTGCTCATGCTCTGCGCAGTGCCCTTCTGCCAGCCAGGCGGCGACATGGCGGCAACAGCTTGCAGTGGCTGTGGCGCCGCGCCGGCTGCCCCACACTCTCCGCCATGTGGTGCGCCGGCGGCCTGCCGCATCTCACGGTGGCAACAACAGCAGAAGTGGCAGCAGCAGTAGCAGCGATGGCAGTGAGCCTGAGATGGTGAAGCGGAGGGGCAAGATGGTGCCTGTGGATCCCGGCCTGGTAGCCAAGCTGGAGCCACTGGCTGTGCAGTGCGCCGTCCCCGTCATGGCGGCGCTGGCTCGGGCGGTGGCTGCTCTGGATGCTTCACGGCAACAGGGTGTGATCGACCACGGTCTAGCTGTAGCAGCATACCTGCGCAGTCTGGGCATTGAGGAGCATCGAATGGCGCAGCTGCTGCTGCGCTGTCCTGAGCTGTCCAGTTCATAGTTCAGTCGGCCTCCCGAGGAGCGGGCTGCCGTGCTGGCCAGCTGATGGGGCGGCTGGGCATGACGGCGGCAGCAGCAGCGCGCTGCTTTGAACACAAGCAGGCAGCAGCCGGTTCACCCAGCTTCGAGGCAGCAATTACGGTGCTGGCAGCGCTGCTGGCTGCCGGCGGCACGGCGGGCAAGCCTGGCGAGCAGGTGCTTAGGGAGGTGTTGACGAGGCACCCCTCCACAGTGCAACTGTTAATGTCTGACAGGGAGCGGCTGCAGAGCACAATCGGCCACCTGCTTCAGCTTGGGCTCAGCCAGCAGCAGTTTGTAGCAAGCCTGCACACCCGGGGGTGGACCCTGCTCACCCGGCCTCCTGAGCACCTAGCGGAGCTGGAGGCAGCGCTGCAGCAGGAGCTGGGCGGCGACCGCCAGCTGTGGCTCAAAATGCTGCGGCTGCATCGTCGCGCGGCTAGCGGCAGTGTGGACACCTTCCGTGAGCGAGCACATGCGCTTGCTGTGGTGAGATAGCTGCCGATGCATCGTGTGGCATGCCAACATGGCGGCTGCAGTCAGTCCTGCTTAGGGAGCTTATGGCAGATTGCTTGCCAGCCTACTGCCTCCCTATTGCCGTCTGCAGTGTTAAACCATTGCTGGCTATTTGTTCAAAACCGCCGTTGCAGGAGTTTGGCAGGAATGTGGCGTGCGAGATGGTTAATGCCGCCCCAGGGCTGCTTCCCGTGCCACCCTCTCTATGGCGGCGTAATCTGGCGGTGATGCGGCTGTGTGGCGTGGCGGACCCGCATGCCGTCTCCAGAAATCGCGCTAACGTGCTCACATTGAATTGGCTGAATCCTGCCCTGCTGGCCAACCTGCTGGCGCTGCAGCGGTGCATGCCAGGGCATCCCACGGCTGCCCAGGTGATCCACAGCTGGGCCAGCTATGTTGCAACTGTGTCAATACAGAGGCTTGCTGCCCGCCTGCTCTTCCTTGACCACCTGGGATTGCAGCCATTGTTGGTGGCAAGCAAAGGGCCTGCCAGGCGGGAGTGGCGGCGCCAGCGGGGACTGCCAGCCAGCAGGCGAGCAGCTGGGGAGCCTGCCTTCATCAGTGTGAAGGATGTATCAAGAGCCGCAGACGCGGACTTTGCTGGCATGGTGGCTGCGGCAGCAACGCAGCAGTCCGGCCAGCCAGTTAGCAGCAGCAGCATTGCCGCCTTCCAGGCAAGTTTGCCACAAAATGCAGCGTGGCAGCGGCTCTGGGCAGAGGCGGAGGAGATGAGCCAGGAGCTGAGGGGGCAGCTTCCGCCGCAGCTATTGCCAGCAGGTGGATGCGGCGGAGGTGGATAGTGAGGAGGCAGAGGACTACCGCGGGCTGCTGACCTGAATTGAACGGCTTCATTCCAGCCCCACATCATTTTATTTTCTTTTTTTGAATTGAGCATTGGATGGCTGCTGCAAAAGGCTTTATGTGGCTCCCATGCGGCGTGCCGGCGGCAGGGGCCAACTGTGCAGCAAGCCCATGCTGCAGCATGCTAGAAGCGGGAGCACCCGTAGCGGCCGCAGCGACATGCTGCGCTCTGCTTGCAGCGCAGGCAGGTCTGTTCTTTTAGGACAGCCTCCGGCCACACCCTGCCAGTTATGAGGCTGCGCATGTACTTGCAAGCGTTCTGGCTGTCCAATAAGCAACACAGAAAGCAGGTAGCAAGAATCAAAACATGACTAGGGGAACCAAGGAGCCTGCCTGCCGGCCATGCACCACCAACCGTTGCAGCTCGTGGCGCTCCTCTTGCCGCCGCAGCTGCCGCTCGCTTGCTGCAGGCGGTGCCACCTGCTGGATGGCTTGCATCCGGCGGTTCTCGGCGGCAGCGCCTCTGAGCTGCATGGCCGCAGCTCGCAGCTGGCGCAGCTGCACCAGCGCCGACTCCAGCTCAGCTTCATCCGCACCAGCAGCCGCTGACCCAGCGAGGCTGCCCGCTGATGGTGCTGGCAGCAACGCGGCGCCCCCTGGCAGCTGCAGCCAAGTCGGCGGCTGTCGCGCTGGTTGCCCACCCACTGCTGCACTGTTCGCCATGAGCATGCGCCGACACAGGCCGTGGTGGCATGCCAGCAGCCCAGCTGTATCGGTCACTGCCACGCCCACTTGCAGCAGCTGCTGATAGCCCGAGGTAGCTGCCGGTATCAGCTGGGCAGACAGGCTCACGTGTGCTTCCGTGGTGCTGCCAGCAGAGAGGATGCCAGTTGTGCTGGCGCGATCCATGCTGCCGCCGCTGCCGGTCTGCGGCGAGGGCGGCAGCAGAAGCCTGAGCGCTGGGCTGGGACTGCCAGCTGGCAAGCGGTCCTCGCAGCGCTGCCGGTCTGCAAGCTGCATGGTGCTGAGGCCCTGCTCCATGAGCTGCTGGAGCAGTGCCGCTGCTGAGGGCGGCTGCACTGTAAGCAGGCTCTGCGGAAGCTGGAGCAGCATCGCAGCCTGAAGTGTAGGCCTGTTGCCCGTGCCGGGATTGAATGCCGCCAGTGGCAAAGCTGGTGGCCGAGTTCCCTGCGGCAGCCTCAGGCTGTTGCTGCTTGCTGCTGCCGCCTGCTGGCTGAGCTGTAGCTGGTGCAGCATGTCCAACTCCAGGCTGTGCAGCATCAGCAGGCTGCTCCCGCAAGGGCCCACACAGACGCAGCCGCCGCTGCTGCCGCAAGAGGCATCGCTAACGGAGATTGTGCTGTGCCGGCATAGCAGCACACGCAGCTGGCCACAGCTGCAGGTCGGCTGGAGGGAGTGCAGAGGAACCTGGAACTCCAGCCGCCACTCCGAGCCTGGCGGCAGCTGCCCCAGCGGCGCTGCTAGGGCCAGGCGATTGCTTGGCAGGCTGCTGGGGCTGTTGGTGTGGTGCAGCAGGACAGTCCAGTCGCCCGCCACAGCTAGCCTGCTGGTGTTCAACAGGCTGACCTCCAGGGCAAGCGCCTCCTCAGTGATGCCGCTGCCACGGCTGCCGCCGCTGCCCACCACTCTTGAGAGCAGCGCCTGTGGCCGCACTGTGCAGTGCAGCTGGATGCCCTGCATTGCCGAAAATGCTGCGCTTGCTCCTGGGACTGCCGCTTGCGCCGCGGGAATGGAGGCTGCGACCCCGCCGATCCTGCCATCGAGGGATAGCAGCTGCTGCCCCATGCGCTCCTGCTGCGTTGACAGCTCGGCAACCGCCCCCAGCAGCTCCTGCAGGAGGTGAGTCGGGGACCAACAGAGAGGTGATTGCTTTTGCCAGCCTGCTTTCAGCTTGCAGTACATGTATGGCACAAGGACGGATCCCAGCAAGCTGCCGAGACAGCTCAGCAGCAAAAGCAAGCGGTGCAAAGCACACGCAGCGCAGCCACCGACCTGAATGTTGGCCTCCAGCTGCTGTACCGGTGGCGCTGGGCTGCTGCCATTCTGCCCGTGCACCGCACCAGTGCTAGACAGCTCTGTGGTGACCAACGCACCCTGCTCCGTTAGCAGCACCAGCCGGTGCTGCCGGTGTTGCTGGTGGTGAGGCTGCAGCGACGTCGCTGATGCTAGCATCGCCACGCGCCCGCCTGCAATCCCACGTATTGGCAGCTTGGCTGCCACCTCCTGTGCCAGGCCCGTGGCGGCATCCAGATGGCGCAGCTCGCTGCTGGAATTGCTGCCGCTGCTGCTGCTCAAGGGTTGTGGGAGGTAGCACAGGCAGCTGCCAGCGGCTGCGGCCGCCTGCGCGCCAACCAGCTGCACAACGGCGGCAAACACGTGGCCTGCGCTGCTGCTGTCGGTAGCCCCAGGGCCGCTGCCAGCTGCCAGCACTGAGGTGCCGCAGAGGCCAGCCTCCTCTGCGGGCACCAGGCGTCCAGACTCAGCCAGCAGCAGCAGCTCGCGGTGCTGCAGGCGGTGGTCGTGCTGCATGGGGAGCGGCAGGAAGCAGATGCGGCTGCCAGCACAGCAGATCGCCAGGGGCAGCCTGCCGCACGCGCTGGCGGCTGGCGCCTGCAGCCCGCTGCCACCTGCGATGCTGCAAGGTGCGCCAATGGGCAGGGACAGCAGCTGGCCGCCAGCAGTGGCCACCAGCAGGTACCCAACCTGGCCCGCTGCCGCTGCTCCATTGGATGGTGCAGGCTGAACAAAGCGGCTGCTGCACGCCAGCCGGGGCATGCCACTGCTGGCGTTGCCAGGGGTGGGCTCTGGGCCGGGCACCAGGCTGACGACAGCTGCTGCCGTGGCGTCTGGAGGAATGGCTGCCGGCATCGACGCTGTGCCATCTGCCCCGCCAGCAGCTGCGCTGGCGGGCGGCTGGCAGACCCAGCTGGCAACCGAGTGCACCAGCAGGGGCGCCTGCTGCTGCTGGCAGGGCTGACTGCGAGCGTGCAGCTGCCGTAGGGCCTCCTGCAGCCCGGCCAGGCTGAGGGGCGCTATGCCGCCAGCGGCGCTGCCAGGCTGGGCCGCCGCCGCCGGCTCCCACCAGTGGCACAGATGCTCCCACGCCACCGCCGCCGCCAGCTGGTGCCTGGCCGGGCACCGCGGCTGCGCCAGCGACACTGACGCGGCGGCAGCCGCGTCTGCCGCCACCTCTGCTGTCGCCGCTGCTGCGCCTGGCGGGTGGGCCAGCAAATGGAAGGCCCACACGCGGCAGCTGGCGCCCACCACCAGCAGCACCGCTGCTCCTGGTGCAGCAGCATCGTGGGCCGCCGATGGGACGCCAAGCTGCACCAGGGCCGCCGCCTCTGGCAACACGACCACGCTGTGCACGCTGCCGCCCGCTGCGCCGCCGTCGAGCGGGGCATGCACGACCTGCATGCTGCGATGTGCCGTGCAGACGGCCACCCATAGACTGCCGCCAAACTGCGCGCAATCGAGGCAGCCGGGGCCGCTGGCGGCCGCAGCTGCGGCGGCAGCGGGCCCCAGGTCTGCAATGTGCAGGGCCTCCTCCATTCAAGCCACCCGATGCTCGGCTGCTGCCGGGGACAGGCGCCCCTAGCGGGGGTCTTTCTCCTGCTCCCGCCCTTGCTGCTGCCCCGCCACGGGGCCGGCAAAGACGTCTGCGCAGAAGTGCTGGGCGTGCTGCTGGCAGGCGGGCGTCTGCTGCGCCAGGCACGCGTCCATGCACCGCTGCTGGCACGCCTCCCGCTCCTCCCAGCTCTGCTCTGCAGAGCGAGGCACGCGAGTATGGATGAGGTGTGTGATGTGGATGTTCTCCAACTGTAGTGCAGCAGACGTAGGTTAAGGCATCGGTATCCGCGACACACTGCAAGGTGGCTTGCAACCGACCTAACCGCCCACCTGGCACGAGGCCCAGCAGGCGGAGCAGGGGCGGCGAGGCGCACTGACGCGCTGCCTGTAGACTGCAGCCCGCCCTGCAGGGGGGCCGGGTGGGGTCGCAGGGAGACGATGGTTGGGTCGCGCCAGGCAGGGGTGGTTGCGCAGAAGACGGGCACGAGACAGCAGGCAGCGGCTGCAGCCTGGTGACTGGCACTGCCCACCTGAGGCCCTCGGTGCAGACCTCTATCACCTTGCCCTCGCAGCCCCTATGCTGCTGCTCCCGAGAGGCCTCCGAGGCAAAGGCCTGCGCGGGTATGAACTTTTGTGATAGGGAGGCACGAGAGCCTGCACCAGTGCTGCCATTGCTCCATGAGAGGCTCACCAATCTGTAGCTGCCTGCGCTCTGCTCAACCACGCGCGGGGACGGAATCGGAGGGCGAAACCACTGCAAATCGCTGCTGTTGCTGCTGCTGCTGCCCTTGGCGCGATCCCAAAACATCATAGAACGGCAAACGATGGGACTTCAGATCTATTTAATGTGTGATGGCGGCACCCGCCTGGCGCCACGCCACCGCTGCGTTATCACTGCCAGTACCAGGAGGAAATCACACCTGACGACTGCTTCCGACAATCCCATTTCATTAAAATGGATTCCTGGATGCCGCGATGACGTCGCCGCCGCTTCAGCGGCCTGGCGAGCGCCTGGGCGACGGGCAGCCGCTGGCGTCTGCTCCCAGCTGACCTCCGCATGGGACTGAGGCAACGCAGGCATTCCTCTGCAAAGGCAGGCGCAAGCTACCTGGGACGGCCGTCCTTCAAGCAGCAAGGAAGTTACGGGTCTCAGGGCAGGCTGCGGGGAACAACCCGGCACAGGCAGGCAGGAGGCGGCGGCGGCGGCGGCGGGACTCGGGCGGCAGGGACCGGCAGGTGCCAGGCCGCTGTTTGGTCGACAAACTGGCTATTTGATGCTACTGGGCGGCTCGTATGGTCTTCATGGGCCAGAAATGATCAGCCGCGGACGTGGCAAAAAAGCTGCCCCAAAACAAACACTGCGTGGTGCCTGGGAGCCTGCATCTTGAGTGCATAGCGATCCGTTAGACAAGCCTGTACTCAGTCGTGGGCGGGTGTTTCAGCGCCTCCACATCCCCCGACTCCCCCGGCAGGCTCAAGCCGGGGCATCAACTGCAGCATGGGAAGCTTCGGGTGGTCAGGGCGCTAGGGCAGGGGTCCTGGGCGAACGTGTGAGTGGCCCCTGCCCGCAATTGCGCCTTCAGCGCCCCTGGAGAGGCCGCTGGGCCCGTATTTTGCTTGCAAGGCCCTCCACAAACGCTTTGCGCGCGGCCCGCCAAGCGTTTGTGGCACTCGCGAGCGAGTCGCCTCGGCAACGCCCACCGCCCCACCCGCCGCCCTCGTCCCGCCTGGAACCCCCCCGCGCCCCTCTCTGTGCAGCTATCTGGTCGAGCGGGAGCAGGGTGGACAGCATTATGCGCTGAAGCGCACGCTCATCACCGATCTGTCACAGGCGGAGAAGTGAGTGAGCAGCCTTGTGGGTCTGTGCGCCTGCGCCGCCGGCGATCCGTCGCCTGCTACCGCCGCAGCACGCCTGGGGCTCCCGCGCGCCTGTCCTGCCACGTGCCCTGCCTCGCCGCTGCCAACCACCTCCGCAGGTGGATCGTGGTGAACGAGGTGCGGCTGCTGGCCTCGCTGTCACACCCCAACGTGGTGGTGTTCAAGAGCAGCTTTGTGGAGGATGGCTGCCTGAATGTCATCATGGAGGTGGTGGCACATGGCGACCTGTCAGCGGTCATTGAGTGAGCGGCGCTGCGGGGTGCCGGATGCATGGCAGGAAGCCGGCTTCGGTGCTTGGCGGCCGCTTGCCGGCCTGCTGTCGCGAGGCTGCTTCGCAGGTCGACGGGTGCCTGCTCGCCGCCGCCCGCCGCGCCGTGCCTGTGCAGGCAGCACCGCAAGGACGGCCGCCGCATCTCAGAAGACACAGTCTGGGGCTACCTGCTGCAGGCGCGCAGCTGGGCTGGGGGCGGCGGGGGGTGCCGGGCCTTGCCAGGCCCTGCTCTCACTGCAGTTTCGGCGCCGCCATTTGCCCACCTTTCTCTCCCTCGCCCCCCCTGCGGCCCCCTCCCCCCTCCATATGCGCAGGTGGTGCTGGGCCTGCAGCACCTGCACGACTCAGGCATCATCCACCGCGACGTCAAGCCCGCCAACATCCTGATTGGGCGGGACGGTGTGCTGAAGATCGCCGACCTTGGCGTGGCCGGCCTGCTGCACATGGGCAGCAGCAAGCTGCAGGTGCGCTGGCGCAGGCTGGGGGGGGCCAATGCGCGTGTGGTGGTGGGTGGGGGAGCGGCGTGGGGGGGATCCGTGCTTGCTTGGCAGCTGGGGCCAGGGGCCGCGCTTGGCGGCTTGGAGGCGCAGCCACGGCGCCTGCTCCCCGCTCCTGCCTCGGCATGGCCAGCTGGCTGGCGGGTTCCGACTCCACTCTGCGTGCCTGGCCGTGACGTCCAGAGCCATTCGACCCAGCCCTTGTCCCTGGCCGCTGCAGATTGGCACGCTGCAGTACATGGCCCCCGAAATGCACGCTGGGCTGGACTACAGCTACGCGGCCGACGTGTGGAGCCTGGGCTGCCTGGTGTACGAGCTGTGCCAGCTGGAGCCGCTGTTTGGGGACCGAGAGGAGGAGGTGGTGGCGAGGAAGGTGCAAATGCAGGGGCGGCAGTGGCTGCAGGACACGAGTGCGGGTGGTGGGGGTGGGGTGCCACCGCAGCTGCCGATGGCAGGTGTGTGGCGTCGGCAGCCTGGCCGCCGCCCACCCACCCACATCGCCCCTTGACGCCACCGCCCCGCCGCCTCCCGCGCCTCGGCTTGGCCCGCGCCGCAGGTCCGCGGCCTGCTGCTGCCTCCCGCCATCCCGGCCAAGTACTCTCCCGAGCTGCAGATCATGGTGAACCGCATGCTGCAGCAGGACCCCAAGGCGCGGCCCAGCTTGGGCGCCATCCTGGCCTCGCCGCAGATGCAGGTGCGGAGGGCGTGGCCTGCGGGGCGCGCCGCGTGGCGCCGCGGAAAGGGAGGCAGGCATGGCCGGCAGGGCACCGACGCCCCTCAGCTGCGACTGGTTGCTGCGCTGGGCACACAGCCCTGTGCCCCTGCCACCCCTTACCGCCCGCCTACCCAGCCAGCCAGTCGCCCACTCTCGCGCATGCACGCCTTCATTCCTGTACAGAGCCGCATGGAGCAGCTGCCTGCTGAGCTGTCCACAGAGCTCAGCCTGCGCACCATGTCGCTCGACTGCATGGAGGTGCGGCGCCGCCGGCGCTGTCGAGGGGATCGTGTCAGCCGCACGCTTGCCATGCTGCCGCCTGTTGCCACCCAGGGCCAGTGGGTGTCTGCAGCTCCGTGGTGGCTGATGAATGGGCATGCCCCATGCGTGCAGGGCGTGCCAATCCTGCCAGCCATCGATGTGCCCGCCGACCTGTCGCAGCTCAACTCGCGGTTGCCGGCGCCGCGGTGAGATGTGGGCTGCCGCTGAGACGCAATTGGGCAGGGCCTGGGGAGCCACCCTGCCTGCCGACTCTCTCACACACACACACACACACACATGCGTACACTTCCCATTGGTCTGCAGTGGCAGCTTTGAGCACATGCATGAGGCAGCTGAGATGGCGGAGCGGCTGGGGCTGCCTGCCATCCCCCTGCCCAAGCCCGCCCAATGCAGCTGCAATGACGGCGGGGCGGCATCAGCCGCCGCCGAGGACAAGGCAGCTGGAGGCCTGCAAGTTTCGAGTCCCGTGACAGTCATGGAGGGATGCGACAGCGGAACTGCCTCCTCCACCATGTCGGTTATCGATGCAGCGGTGGCGGCTGCGCTAGCGGCTGAGAAGGCCGCTGCGTACCAGATCTGAGCTCAGTCGGCAACTGCCTGTATCTGCCCCACTTGTGTGCTGTTTTCGTCCCAACCTTTTTGTCGGATGTTTTGCTTACTTTTCAGACTTTTCTGTGATTCCATTCATTGCTGTGGAATGCAAGAACCTGCTCCCGATTGTTTGATTCAATACTTTTTCAACTTTCAACGTACCCCTTTTTTCATTACGTGTTGTGGGAATACTTATGCCCAATGGTTTCAATCTTGTTGCTCAGAAACCGAAAAGCAATGGGCGCAAGGTTGTCCTGCTCCCACCTCTCGCCCTTTGTGCTGCCTCTTCCGGGCCCCACCCATGTTGCGCCTCCATTGTCCCGGCCTGTTTCCGGAGCCCCTGCTTCCCCTGGGTGGCCACCGCTTCCCACTCCCAACCACCGGCCTGTGTCGCCGCCTTTGCCGCCGTCTACCGCCACCAGCATGATGCAACGCAGTTCGGCTGACAGGCACTGGACTGGCAGTGTGGCAGTGGGCTCACAGGGCAAGCCTGTGCTGCAGCCTGCTAGAGGGAGGGCTTTGTCCTGCCATGCAGGCCGGTAGCGCTTGCAGCACCGGCGACCCTCTGCTCTGCTTGCTGCGCTGGCCAGTTTACATGTGGGGCAGCCTCCGGCCATGGCCGCAGAAGCTTCCTGCCAATCATGAGGTTGCCCATGCACATGCAAGCTTTCTGGCTGTCCAATAAGCGACACAGCGGGGATGGACGAATGAAAGCCAGCAATTGTTGTGAGAGAATACTGCACCAGCCTCGAGCCGCAGGCTGGCAGCCAGTTGCTCCGCGCTGCGGCGGCCACGGCGCCCCGCCTCACGCGGGCAGCAGCAGGAAGGGATGGCACAGGGCCTGGCTGGCACTCAGGCGGCCGCGGTTGAGCTCGTTCTTCAGGCACAGCAGCTTGACAGCCAGGTCCCAGCCTGAGGCAGGAGGCAGGGCGAGAGGTGCAGGGGGCGTGGGCGGTGGGCCGGGGTGAACAGGAAGGGAGGATGCCAGGTGCATGCTCCGTGGGCGGCACCTGCCCTGGCCCTGCCACAGGGCTGCCCCAGGCTCCAAGCGAGGCAGTACTCGCAGGCGAGGCTGTCTGCAGGCGGGCAGGCAGGCAGGCAGGCTCCACCCACCCTGGCCGCCGCCACGGTCCAGCAGGCTGAAGTCCATTGAGCGAGCCTTGGGGCTGGTGCTGCAAGGAGGGAGGTGGGCAAGGCAGGCGGGGCAGGAGGGAGGTGAAAGGGAGGGAAGGGTGGCGGGAAGGCGCCTGCCCAGGAGATGGCGGGGAGACGGGCGGCCACGGCGACGCAGCACACAGCAACGCAGCGCAGGGCGAAGGCAGCCGCAGCACGCCCACAAAGCGCCGCCGGCAGCGGTGCGGCCCTCCCGCAACGGCCTCGCAGCAGCGCCGGCGCTGTACTGCTGCGCTGGTGCGAACCCGGCCTCACCTCCTCCACCTGTTCAGGTCGTACCCGCAATTTGCCAGCTCAGCGTTGAAGCTGCGCTGCGAGGCGCCCGGCCGCAGCTGGGGGATGGACAGCTGCAGAGCAGGTGGGCGCTGGGGAGGGGTGGGCGCTGGGGAGGGGTGGGCGCTGGGGAGGGGTGGGCGCTGGTGGCGCAGCCAGGTGCGCTGCGCTGCGGGTGGGTCGCCTCCTCCGCACCGCGCCAGCACACAAAACCACACACCCAAACCTGCATCCAACCACAGAAGCAGTGCACACCCCCACCCAGCCGTCCCACCTGCATGAGGATCATGCCCGCCGAGTACGAGTCGAAGAGGTCGGGCGCGCCCCAGGCCCAGGCGCAGGGTGCCAGCGTGGCGGCCAGCACGGGGGGCGGCGCGCGCGGGAAGTTCTTGGGCATCACCAGCTCCTCGGGGGCTGCGGGTGGGTGTGGGAGGGGTGGGAGCATGGAGCGTGTGTGCGCGTGCGTGGAGTGTGTGGGGGCGTGGAGTGTGTGTGTGTGTGTGTGGGTGTGTGTGTGTGTGTGGGGGGGGGGGGAGGGTGGCGTGTGTGTGTGTGTGTGGGAACGTGGATGTGCACGTGTGGATCACCGCTGGCCTCCCCATTCCAAACACAACCAGGCACCACCCACCCGCGTATCTGGGGTCCAGCATGCCGTACTCGGGGTTGAAGTTGATGCCCGTGGACAGGTCGCACGCGGCGCCAAAGTCGATCAGCTTGATCTGGGGGCAGCAGGTGTGTGTGCGTGTGTGTGCACCGAGTGTGTGGGTCGTGCCGGGCATGATGGCGGTATTTGTGCATATGTGTGCGGCAGGGGCGTGCCCCGCCCCGCCTGCCCTCCTCCCACGCGCCACCCACCCCTCGCACACATCTCCCACACCGCCCACCTGCCCGTCCGCCGTGAGGATGATGTTCTCGGGCTTGATGTCGCGGTGCACAATGCCCAGCGAGTGCAGGCGTTCCAGGGCTGCAGGCGGGGACGCGGGTGGAGGGAGGGTCAAGGCATGCGCGTGGCACGGCGAGCGTGCACTTCTGCGCAGTGTGCGGTGCTGCAGCGGCGGCGCGCCCCCAGGGTAGGCAGCGCAGGCCCGTGGCCCCGCCGCGCCGCTATCCTACAGAGGCGGGACTTGCTGTGCAAGAACGACGGCGGTACGCTGCTGCGCGCCCCCTCCACACAAACACGCACACAGCCTCACCCACAAACAGCTTCTTCATCACAGCCTTGACCGTGGCCGCCGCCCGCTTCTCCTCGTCCCACCCCTGCGCACGCCGCCCAAGCATGATGCCCGACAGGCAATCCTGCAGGGAGGGAGGAGGGTGGGAGCGGCGCGGCAAGGGGGGGAGAGCATGCAAGGTGGGTGGGGGCAGGCATTGAGGGTTTAGGCGGGCAGGCAGGGGAGGCAGGTCGCAGCCCTGCTACAACGCAAGCCCAGTGGGTGCACCAGCCGCCCGCTGAACCGCGACGCCTCTGTCCTCCGGGCGCAGCCCAGCAGCCCAGCCCAGCAGGCGTGCAGACCCCCGGGCCAAGCCATGCGCTTCCCAGGGCCGGCCACCGTGGGAATGCTCCCGGTTCCGCCCGCCGCCGTTTGCACGACCATGTATGCAATGTGAGGCCCCCCGTCACTCACAGGGAAGGGCCCCAGGGTGCCGTCGCAGGCGTCACCCAGGGTGGAATCCGACTCAAACTTCCACACCAGCCACTGGGATCCCGAGGTGATGCCGCCGGAGGTACTGCTGGCCTGGAAGTATCCCAGATACTCCGCCACCACGCGCCGCACCTGCAGCGGTGCAAGGTGCACGCATGCGCGGTGGTGGGCGAGGGCTGGCCCCCCTTGCAGCACTGGGCAGCCACCCGCGGCCCTCCCATACCAGCGGCACCGCACCTGCAGGCAACGCAGCCCTGCCATCCACACCAAACACACGCACGCACCCAGGCAGACGCACACACACAGGCAGGCAGGCAGGCAGGCCCACACAACAGGCAGGCACCTGCGGGTGGCGCATCACGCGGGCACACATATAAGCCTCCACAAAGCCCGTCTCGGCCGCGCCCCGCGCAATGGTGCCCGCCTGCCGTGCAGCGGGGAGGCACGGGGGCAGGGTCAGGGGAGGCCAGGGGCGGCCGCCGAAGCGCCCTCGCTGGCTGGCCGAAGTGCCGCCGCTTCTGTGCCGCCGGGCGAGCACGGCAGCGTTGCAGGCAGTACATCCCACGGTATTAGCAAGTGTGGTACCGCTGGTACCTTGAGGAAGTTGGTACGGATGCCCTGGGCGTCCATGTTGGCCTTCTTCAGGATCACGCTGCAGGCGGGATGAGGCGGTACGCCGTGCAAGGATGCTGTGTTGTGGGTCCGTGTGTCGTGTGATGGTGCATGCCGTGGTGGGTTGTGCGCGATGTGCACCCCCAGCGCTGCCTGCTCCAGGGCTGCCACTGCTGCTGCCTGCCTGCTGCCCCGCCAACCGTGGCACCACCACGCACACCACACACGCACAGACACATGCACACACGGGCAGAGACAGATTCAGACGCAGCCTCCCTCCCGGCCCTCACCGCCGCTTCTTCTGCTCTGGGCTGAGCTCCCGGGTGATTGGGTCGGGCAGGCCGTTGGCGTTGATGAGGCCCTCAAACACTGCGGGGGAGGCAGGGGGGCATTGCCCGGTGGGCGGAACAGGTGGCGCCACAGGCGGCTGCCCTCAACCTAGGCAACCAGCCACAGCCCGCCCCAGCGGCCAGCCCACCCCAGCGCCCAGCCCGCTGCCAGCCAGCCACCCCTGCCCCAGCCATAGCCCATAGCCCAGCCCAGCCCAGCGCGCAGGCCAGCCCCACCCACCCTGCCCGTAGTTGCCGCCACCCAGGCGCTCCCGCAGCGTGAAGTCCGCCTCCGAGAAGCGGCGCTGCAGCAGGCGGGCTATGGGGTTGAGCAGATAAAAGTCCAGCAGGCCTGCAGGCGGTGGGAGCGGATGTGTGTGTGGTCATGTGTGTGTGCGTGCGTGCGTGTGTGAAAGTGTGGCGGTGCTGGCGGTGTGGGTCGACAGCAAGCCGGGGCAGGGAGGGTGCGGAGAGGGCAGGGCCAGGGAGCGGCAGCGCCTGACCGGGCGGTGGCGTGCAGCGGGGGGGGCACACGGTTCACACTCGTCCACAGCCCCCGAGCCAGCCCATCCCATGACACCTCCCAGCCAGCCTCTCGCGCACATCCACCCCAGGCGCTCAGCCACCCAGCAAGCCATGCTCCCGCCCACAACAGCAACCAGCCGGCCTCTCCCTCCGAGCCCCGCCCACCTACAACGGGCGAGGGGCGGGCGAGGAAGAAGTAGTAGAGGGCGCCCAGGCGGGCCGCGCCCCAGGCCGTGGGCTGCATCGCCGCCACGTCAGCCAGATCTGCAGGGCGCGGGAAGAAAGCGGCGGGCGCATGTGACCGTGTGTGTGTGTGTGTGTGTGTGTACACGTGGCGGGTGGTTTGTGGCGAGGTGGTGGTGCGTGGTGAGCGATGTGCCCAGGCGGCCGGCGAGGCAGTGGGAGCGAAGGCAGGAGGCCCGGATGAGCGGCGAGCCTGAGAGTAGCTTGCCGGCGGCCCAACCAGCGACCCAGCGGGCCCAGCCTTCCGCAGCCCAGGGCGCAGCGCCGCACCTGTCGCCAGGATGGTGGCGGCGCTGGCGAGCGGCGCGGGCCAGGCGGCGGTGGCGCCTGCCACAGCCGCCGGCCAGCCCGCGGCCACGCTGCTGGCCAGGGTCAGCAGCTCTTGCGGGTCTGCTGCCGCCTGCGCCGGGGCCGCGCGCCGCTGCTGTCGTGGCCGCGGCGGCAGCAGCAGCGCGGGGGGCGACGCGCCGGTACGCCGAAGGCTGCGCCCGGCTGCCGCGCTGCTGCCTAGCTGACAGTGACATGCAGCCGCCACCATGGGGTGTTCGCTTCGGCTTCTGCAAGAGAAAAGGGCATGACATGATCTCTGGTTGGCATTGATCCAGGAGCTGGGCCACAAGCGCGACGACAGAGGTGCGCGCGGCGGCAGCGGCGGCGGCAGCGCTGCCGCTCCGCCAGAAACGCCGCTTGCGAGGCTGGCGGGCATCACCCGCAATCCGGCGCTGCACATCCCGGCACTGGCAGCGCGCAGGGGCGGCGGGGAAGCGCCGCAGAGAGCGTGAACCCAGCACCTGTAGGAGGGGAATGGCCCAGTGGGAGAGTGCCAGCCGTCGCGATACTGGTGCCAATTGGCCGCAGGATGACCGGAGATAGACGATGGCCGCGAGCCGGCTGCGCAGACAGGCGGGGAGGGTTTCCAAGCTGAGAGTTGGCCACCGGCCTGAGCTCTACTGCGCCAAGCAATGACAGTGTTGAGCGATGCGTGCAGAGGCACCCGCTCCTAATGGGAGAGATTTGGGCGTGATGTGGCGTGAGCTGGCGGGTGGCGGCGCAGCCTGCACCAAGGGCCTTGCGCAAGGTGCCACACGCAAGGCGCCACAGGCGGGGGAGATTGCCTAGGCTCTAACCCTCTGGGTCTCCAAGGGTCACCCATACCAACGCGTCCAGCATGCATGCGAGCAATGCTCCTAGGAAGGCGCCGCACCTCCAGCAGCGGTGCTGCCAGGTGCCGCCTGCCGCTGCAAAATGCGGCGCCCAGTGCGCTGAGCTCGGCTCTTTACATGCAAAGCAAGCAGCGCAGCAACAATGACCAAATTGCAGAGTAAGCAAAAAACACTGGATAGAAAGTCAGATGCAGCCTTCAATCCAGGCCAACAGCCGCGCCCACTTCTTCCCGTTGCTCGCCATCTGCCTCCTGCTGATCCACCGCCTCCCCTGCTGGCAATAGCTGCGGCGGAAGCTGCCCCCTCAGCTCCTGGCTCATCTCCTCCGCCTCTGCCCAGAGCCGCTGCCACGCTGCATTTTGCGGCAAACTTGCCTGGAAGGCGGCCATGCTGGTGCTGCTGACTGGCTGGCCGGGCTGCTGCGTTGCTGCCGCAGCCACCATGCCAGCAAAGTCTGCGTCTGCGGCTCTTGATACATCCTTCACACTGATGAAGTCAGGCTCCCCAGCTGCTCGCCTGCTGGCTGGCAGTCCCCGCTGGCGCCGCCACTCCCGCCTGGCAGGCCCTTTGCTTGCCACCAACAACGGCTGCAATCCCAGGTGGTCAAGGAAGAGCAGGCGGGCAGCAAGCCTCTGTATTGACACAGTTGCAACATAGCTGGCCCAGCTGTAGATCACCTGGGCAGCCGTGGGATGCCCTGGCATGCACCGCTGCAGCGCCAGCAGGTTGGCCAGCAGGGCAGGATTCAGCCAATTCAATGTGAGCACGTTAGCGCGATTTCTGGAGACGGCATGCGGGTCCGCCACGCCACACAGCCGCATCACCGCCAGATTACGCCGCCATAGAGAGGGTGGCACGGGAAGCAGCCCTGGGGCGGCATTAACCATCTCGCACGCCGCATCCCTGCCAAACTCCTGCAACGGCGGTTTCGAACAAATAGCCAGCAATGGTTTAACACTGCAGACGGCAATAAGGAGGCAGTAGGCTGGCAAGCAACCTGCCATAAGCTCCCTAAGCATCAGTGGCTGCAGCCGCCATGTTGGCATGCCACACGATGCATCAGCAGCCTATCTCACCACAGCAAGCGCCTGTACTCGCTCGCGGAAGGTGTCCACACTGCAGTTAGCCCCGCGAGGCTGCCGCCGCAGAACCTTGAGCCACAGCTGGCGGTCGCCGCCCAGCTCCTGCTGCAGCGCTGCCTCCAGCTCCGCTAGGTGCTCAGGAGGCCGAGTGAATAGGGACCACCCATGGGTGTGCAGGCTTGCTGCCAGTTGCTGCTTGCTGAACCCAAGCTGAAGCAGATGGTTGATTGTATTCTGGAGACGCTCGCCAGTACACTTCAACAGTTCCGCTGCGGTGGAGTGCTTCGTCAGCACCTCCCCAAGCAGCTGCTCGCCACTGGCAGGCTTGCCCGCCGTGCTACCGGCAGCCAGCAGCGCTGCCAGCACCACTATGGCCGGCTCAAAGCTGGGTGAACCGGCTGCTGCCTGCTGCGTTTCAAAACAGCGCGCTGCTGCTGCCGCCGTCATGCCCAGCTGCCCCGTCAGCTGGCCAAACAGCAGTAGTGGCCGCTTCTCGGGTGGCCGACTGAACAGCTCAGGACAGCGCTGCAGCAGCTGCGCCATTTGCTGCAGCTCGATCCCCAGACTGCGCAAGTATGCTGCTACAGCTAGACCGTGGTCGATCACACCCTGTTGCCGTGGAGCATGCAGAGCAGCCACCGCCCGAGCCAGCGCCGCCATGTCGGCGACGGCGCACTGCGCAGCCAGCGGCTCCAGCTTGGCTGCCAGGCCGGGATCCACAGGCACCATCTTGCCCCTCCGCTTCACCATCTCGGGCTCGATGCTGCCATCGCTGCTGCCAGCGGCACCATGAGATGCGGCAGGCTGCCAGTAGCTGCGGGGATGTGGAAGGCAACGATCAACTACCTGGCTGTACGGAGGCTGCTGCACACAGGGCAGTCAGTTCCGGGAAAAGTAACGTGCGGAGCCAGAAGCGCAGGGGCCTGTCTGCTTGCCACGGGTTGAGGGGGCCTTGGCGGGGGAAGCACCAGTAAGCTCGGCAAGGGGTCCCAAAGCCGCCCAGGGCAGGCTTCCCCCCCAATGCCCCCACTCCTTCCCAGACATTGGCGTCTCAGCTCACCTCTACAGCAGGTACAATCACAAAAGATCGGACCCGCCAGCTTGGAGTGGGCGCTTCTGTTCCGCCGCCAGGCTGCCCCGCTCTCACCGCTGTCCACTCGTCTGCCAGGGCGCCGCTGCAGCTGGCTGCCCCGCTAATAATGAGCGCATCGATTCTGCAGCTGTTCACCAGCGCTGCCGACAGGGAGCGTGCAGCAGAGGAGGAGCCCACCCGTCGAGACAGCGCCAGTGCCATGACGCCGCAATCGATTGCGCTGCGGTGCCTGCGAGTGCTGTTGCCGCTATGAATGGCGCAGCTGCAAGCTTATGACTGCCACAAGGGTTTTGGTGCCAGCAGGGTTGCAAACCCCTTTATTCATTTATTGAGCTCTATTTATCTATTTATTGACATAGCTACTCAACTGTCCCGCAGATGCCATGGCTGGACCGCTAAAGGACAGGCAGCAAGGTGGAGGAGGCAGCAGGTACCATCAGTCGGCAGGCACAGCGCCACCGCTACAGCAGTAGGCACCCGCAGCAAGGGAATTGGGCATGTCTGACACAGCCTCTCAACTAACTGCAAGGCTCCGGAAAGTTGCTCAGCTGCTAATGCTCGCACTCAATTCATCCTGCTGCATGCGCTCCCGCGCCTCTGCTGCCACCTGTACGCCCCAGTGCGCCAGCAGGCTCTGCGCCTGCAGGTCTGCTGCCGCCTCTGCCTGCAGCAGCCGCCGGTCAGCCTCTGCCACGCCCCCTGCCTGCGCCAGGGCCAGCTTCACCTGCCGCTGCTGCTCCAGCGCCTCCACCGCATGCGCCGCCTGGCTGCGCACGGCAGACGCGCGCTTGCCAGTGTCTGCCGGTGGGCGCTGGCCGTTGCTAATGGGCAGCTCGGCCGACGACAGCGGCTGGCTGTCCTGCAGGCGTGGAAGGGCGGGGCGTGGAAGGGGCGGGGCCGGATCAGGTGTGGCTTCACACGGGAGGGCAAGGGAGGTCCTGCCGCTATTGCCGCTGATGCTGACCATGCACATTGCTGCAGGCACCATGTCGAACAGATGCGCCAGCAAGCGACAACAAGGATGCCTGAGGCTCCTCGGCTCCAAGCAGCCAAGCTGACTCCTGCACGCCGCCACCCGACCACGCCAGCCGGGCTGCCCAGGCCCGCCACTCACCGGGCGCGCTGCCGGGCCCAAAAGCACCCGCTCTGCCGCCGTCAGGGCCGCAGCCTGCACCAGCAGCGCGCCCCAGTCGGCCAGCTGCTGGGTGCGCCGCGCCTCCACCTCAGCCGCCTCCAACTCACACCCATCCTCTGCCTCCGCCCGCTCTGCCGCTGCCGGTGCCGCTGCTGGCGGCGCCACGTGTGGATAGCGTTTGATGGCAGCTGGCGCCATGGCAGATGGTGCTGACATGGCAGCGCTGGCACCAGTTTGCTGCCCCGGCGGCACAGCGCCGCTGCTGGGTGCCGTCGTTGCAGTGCCTGGGCCGCTAGGGCAGCTGCTCGCTGCAGCGCGGCCAGCACGGGGAGCCTGGGACTTGGCATGCTGGACCTGTGGCTGTTGCAGCTGCTGCGCGGGAGGAGGCGCTGGTTGGCCCTGCTTTGGCGCGGCAGTCTTGCCCACCAGTGCTGCTGCCGCTGCCGCCCCGGTGGCTGGCGCCTGCGTCCCGTCGCGGCCGTGCCCGCGGGGCAGCTTGCGAGGTGACCAGCCAGCACCGCCGCTGCTGTTCTCTGCCTTCATGGCTGGTGGCTGGTGCGGGGCAGCTGCTGCTGCAGGTGTTGGCACGGGTAGTGGGCCTGCCGCACCCGCCGCTGCTGTGGCGGCGCTGCTGATGCTCCGACGCTCGTCCCCATGCCTGCTGCTCGCCACATCACCACCACCGCTGCCGCCACTGCGGGCTGGGCGTTCCGCAGCCGATGGCGGCGGCACTTGGGAGCCTGCGCTGCGGCCCGGCTTGGGTGCGTGCCAAGCAGCTGCTGCAGGGTTCCAGCTCTGGCCGCCGCCTGCTGCAGTTGAGCCCACCCTGCGCCATAGGCAACCCAAAAGAGGATGTCGGTGCAACATTCCCTGCACCTGCCGCAGGCATGCAGCTGAACTTCAGATCGACCCATTCCGGCGCCAGCCGACCAAGCCGCTACCCAGCTCACTTGCTGGCCGCCGCCGCCACCGCGGCCATCTTGGCGGCGCGCAGCCGTGCAGCCTCCTCCTCCCGCCGCTGCTGGCGCTCCAACTTCTTCTGCAGCGCGTAGGCGGCCAAGTCTTCCTTGCCCAGCGCCTTGACGGCGGGCTGGGGCGGCGGAAGCGCAGTGACAGCTGGCGGCCGGCCGCTGCCGCCGCTTGCGTTGCCGGACTGCTGTTCCTGCGGCGGCGCGCGGGGCGGCGCGGCCCTCGGACGGGCCGTGTCCACCGCCGCGGCTCGTCGGCGGCCTGGCGGGTTCATGTTTGGGGCCGTGTGCAAAGCGGCAGAAACCAAAGAGTCTAAAATGGCCAGGCGGCGCTGGCAAGAGATCTCTTGGATGTAGTCGACTGCCAGTGCAAGCGGCTGCAGCGTGAGGGCCTGGAACGGCCAAAACAGATTTGCATGGCTCCTGCTGCGCCTCGTGCTGTGCTCCAGGGTAGCCCATTCCGCCATCTGCTGGGCCCGGACGGTGTTTTGGCGGTGGTTTGCATTGCGCTCGACAGCCAAGACACGCCAACGCTCCAAACCGCGCGGAAAGTTGAACGCTCATCACCCCAGAGCCTCCCCAGGCTCGCAAGGGCACTGCAGACGGCCTTACACGGCTCACCACAGCAGTATGCCGGCTCTCCGCCCCCACCTATGAGCCTGCGGCACCCACGCGGCCCGGGCGTCTATCGGGACCCCAGTCTGGGCTTTGTGGGCTATGGGGCTCCGCCCGGCAGCAGGTGGGTGCTTTTGGGAGCCCTGCACCACACCAGCGGCGCGGCCCCAGCTGGGCCCAGCTGACGCTCACCGCTGCCGCCGCCACTAACAACGCACGCTGCCCCTTGCCCGCCCGCCTCTCCGTCCTGCAGGGCCTCGCAGCAGCAGGCAGGGCTGTGGGAGGACCCGGAGGACCCGTCCCTGGGCTACACGACATACAGCCTGGATGAGAACGGTGGGGCGTATGGCAACCGCACCGCCGCGGCCGGCGGGCGCCCACCCGGCGTCAAGCCACGCACCTCTGCCGGTCGGCACGGCCACCACGCAGCGGGCGGCGAGCCAGCAGCGGCGCCACTACCCGCCCGCTACCAAAACCAGCAGGCATACGCAGGCGGGGCGCATGCCGCAGGGGATGCGGCGCTGGCTGGCGGCGCGGGCGCGTCGTCGTCGGCCTCGCCCGCGGCGCTGCCTGCCGCCGCAAAGACCGACATTCTGCGGGATGTGGATGGCTTTGTGATGTCGCTGCCACTGGGCACAACCCCAGGTGCGTGGCCTGGCGCAGGAGGAGAGCACAGGCCACCAGCGGGGCTGCCTGAGATCGCCGTGTGCCCGCATATTCCGGCAGCCTGCCGTCTTCCGCGCCGCTCCCGGCCACTCACGCAGCTGGCCCGGGGCCCCTGCTTGCGCTGCAGGCGACGCGGAGATTGAGGAGGCGGTGGCGTCCCGCCTGTACCGCGCTGAGCTGGCACGGGCCGAGGCGCAGGCCAAGCTGGGGGAGTGGTGAGGCGGCTGCGCACCCCCAGTCACATAATTGAGCCGCACTAGGCTTGCAGAACAGGGTGCCGGAGTTAGGGAGTGCTTGACTGCTGGCCGCCTGGTGCTGCCGCCCTCACGGCTGCCTCTCCCTGCCGCCACGCAGGTCCCAAGTGGCCCTGGAGCTCAAAGAGGTGGTGCAGCAGCAGCAGGCGCAGCTGGAGCAGCAGGCGGGCAGCGCAACCGGCGCCCGCCCTGCGGCGCGTGCTGGCCAGCAGGCGCGGGGCCGCTGGCTGCCGGCGGGCTCGCCGGCGGCCGCCGCCAAGCCCCACATCGCTCACCTGCAGCGGCTGGTGGCAGATATGCGGCAGGAGCTGCGGCAGCCGCCTGGCCCGCACGCCGCGCTCTCCCCTGGCGCTGAGCTGGCGGCGGCGGGACCGGCTCCCCAGTATGCCGCCGGCTGGGACGACGGCGCCCCCCAGCAGCAGCAGGCAGAGGCGGAGCAGGCGCGTGCCGAGCTGGCCGCCGCGCGGCAGCAGCTGCGCCAGCTGCAGGCCGCCCACGATGCGCTGGCTGCGGCGCAGGACGCGGCGCGGGCCGGCGGCGCGGCCGAGGCGGCGGCGGCGCAGATGCAGCTTGAGCATGCTGTCCGGGAGGCGACGGCGGCGAGGGCAGAGAAGGAGCGGCTCCGGCGGGCGCTCATCGATGCAGAGATTGAGCTGCAGGGCAAGGCGAATGAGGCCGCCGCCCTGAGGCAGCAGCTGGCTGCGGCGCAGGCAGACAAGGGCGCCGCGGCCCAGGCCGCAGCGGCCGAGCTGGCGGCGGCGCGGGGCGACGCGGACAGCCTTCGTCAGCAGCTGGCGGCGGCGCGGGCGGCGGCCGAGGAGCAGGGTGCGGCCACTAGCGAGCGTGACGCCCGGCTGCAGCAGGCGCAGCAGGCTGCCGACAGGCTGGCCGCAGCGGCGGCCGCCGCGGAGGCCGCCGCCGCCGCCCAGCGGCAGCAGCGGGAGGCTGCCGAGGGGCTGGTTGCGCAGCTGCAGCTGCAGGTCGCGCGCCTGCAGGCGGCGGCCGCCAGCAGCGGCAGCGCTGCGGCGGCGGAGGCCGCTCTGCTGCAGGAGCAGCTGGCAGTGGCGACGCAGCGGGAGCAGGGCGCCCAGCGGGAGCTGCAGCAGGCCCAGCAGCAGCTGGCGGCGCTGAGGCAGGCGCACGGCGAGGCGCTCAACGTGGCCCGCGGCAGCCAGCAGGCGGCGGCGGAGGCGCGGCAGGAGGCGGCGGCGGGGAGGTTGGCGGCGGAGCAGGCCCGGCGCGGCGCCTCGGCTGCTGCCGCCGTCACACCTGAGATGCTGGCCGAGAGAGAGCAGGAGATCGGGTGAGGCTGATGCCGGTTGCTGAGCTGCTTGGAGACAGGCCGCTGGCAGTGCAGCAGTGCCGGCATTCCAAGAGCCTCTCGGCTTCCTCCCTCACTCGAAGCATGCGTCTGCATCCTCGCCCACCCGTCTGCCCCCCCACCCTGCCTGCACCCCTGCAGCGCCCTCAAGGCCGTGCTCGACCGGGTGACCGCCGCAGCGCAGCAGAAGGACGGCCAGATAGCGGCGGCGCAGCGAGAGGCGGCCGTCGCCGCTGCCGCTCGCGACGCCGCTCTGGCCGACAAGGCGGCGGCCGAGGAGGCGGCGGCCGGGTGGCGCGAGGCGGCGGCGGGCGCGGAGGCCGCGTCGGCCGCCCTGGCGGCGGCGCGGGCGCGGGGCGCGGAAGCCGAGCAGCAGCTGCTGTCGGCGCAGGTGCGCGACGCGGCTGACGCGCAGCGCTGGGAGGCGCAGCTGCTGGCGGCGCAGCGGGAGCTGCAGGAGGCGCAGCGGGTCGCCTCGGTCGCCACGTCAGCGCAGCAGGCCCTTCATGCTGAGGTGGCGGAGCTGCGGCAGCTGCTGTCTGCCAAAGACCAGCAGATCGGAGCGCTCAGCAGCACCGCCGCCGCCAGCCGGCCCGGCAGCGCCGACAGCGGCGGCTCCAGTGGCGGCTCGCCGGCGGCGGCGGCTCTGCAGGCCCAGCGCATGCAAGCGCAGGTGAGCCCTGCTCCCTCTCTCCTACACGATTCCCGGGCGCGGCCTGCTGCTGCTGCCGTCGCTGCTGCTGTTGCGACTGGGAGCTCAGTTTTGCCTGCATGCAGAGCTTTGCATGGGGTGGTTTGCCCGCTGTTCAGCAGGGTGCCTGGTCGCCTCCCTCCCCGTCTGCTATGCTCATTGGCTGCCACTCACCCCTCCCCCCCTGCCCTCCTGCCTCCGCCGTGCTCTGCTGCAGGTTGTAGAGCTTCTGTCCAAGGTTTCTGCTCTCAAGGAGGCCCTCAGTGCCCGGGATGAGGCTGCTGAAGCGGCAGCCGCTGCCGCCGCCTCTGCGGAGCGGCAGCGGGTGGAGGCCGAGCGGCGCCTGGACGCCGCGCAGGAGCAGCAGCGTGCGGCGCAGAGTGCGGCGGAGCAGGCGGAGCAGCGGGCTGCTGGCGCCGGAGCCGCGGCAGAGGAGTGGCGGCAGCAGGCTGCGGTGCTGCGGCAGCAGCTGGAGGCGGCGCCTTCCGCCAAGGGGCCCGTGGCCAGCCAGGGCGTGCAGGTGGACCCGCCTGTGGTGCCAGCGGCAGCCGCGGAGCCGCCTGTTCAGCCAGCGGTACTGAATATCACAGTGGTGGAGCTGGAGGCTGCGGCGCAGGAGGCACAGCCGCAGGAGACGGCCGCCCAGCACCAGCAGCGGCAGGAGGCCGAAGGGCAGGGCGCGCGTGCGGCTGCCGCCGCGGGCGAGGCGGTTGCGCGGCTGGAGCAGGAGCTTGCTGCCCTGCAGCGGCAGTGCGATGAGCTGCGGGGGCGGGCGGCGGCGGCCGAGGCGGGGCGCGAGGCGGCGGCCGCCGAGCATGCCAGCCGCCTGGCGCAGCTGCACCGGCAGCACCAGGATGCGGTGGGCGAGGTGAGGCTGGAGGCGGCGGCCGCGGCGGCCATGCTGGAGCAGCGCCACGAGCAGCAGGTGGCGGAGCTGCGGCAGCAGCACGGCGCAGAGCTGGAGCAGCTGCAGGAGCTTCATGATGACGAGATGCAGCTGCTGCTGCGCCAGCACGCCGACGCAGAGGTGGCGGTGGCCGCGGCGGCGGCCGCCGCGGCGGCGCTGCCCGGCTCGGCGCCGCGCGCCGCCGCCGGCACGCCCTCCCCACTGCAGCGCCGCTTCGAGCAGCGGCTGCGCCAGGTGCGGGAGCAGCACGCCGAGGAGCTGGCTGAGGTGCTGCTGCAGCAGGAGGCTGCGGTGGAGGGGGCGCGGCGCGCCGCCGCCGCTGCCGCCCAGCTGCAGCTGCACTCGCTGCGGCAGCAGATGGAGGCCCTGGCTGCGGAGCAGGAGCAGCAGCTGGCGGCGCTGCGGAGGCGGTACGAGGCGGAGGCGGAGGGCCGGGAGCTGCAGCACCTGGCTGAGCTGGAGGCGGCGCAGGAGGGCGGCGAGGTGCGGCGCGGCGCCTGCACCCGGCGGCGGTCCTGCCTGGCTATCACGCCGCCTGCGGCCTGCAGGCATGGCAGGGGCATCAGCCGGCCTTGCCAGGAAAGCCACACCGACGCACGTTGGCCCCGTGTGCTCCACCCTGCCCTGCCTCCTCGCCCGCTGCCCGCCCGCCCGCAGCTGTTTGAGGAGGGCTCGCTGGCGGAGCGGCTGCGGGCGCTGGAGGCGCGCCGCGCTCGACAGGAGGCGGAGCTAGAAGTGCTCAGGTGCATGCCTGTGCAGGAGGCTCGCCCCGCCTTGCCCTGCTGCTTGCCTGTCGGTCCCTGCCCTGCCCCGCCCCTGCTCCCTCCGTGCCGCCCTGTGCTGCACCTGTGCCGGCGCACGTGGCTCTGCTGCATGCCCCGCGCCGCGCCTCTTGCGCTGCCGCCTCGCCGACCCGCCGCCGCGCGGCTGCCTGGGTGCAGGGCTGAGCTGGAGGAGCAGCGTGCGCAGCACGAGCGCCAGCTGGCAGCTGTCATGGCAAAGCACGCGCTGCTGGCGGATGAGGGGCAGCGGCGTCAGGCGTCAGGCTGGGGCCAGCAGGCGCCGGGGGCGGCGGCGACCGCCGCCGCCCTGGCCGGCGGCGCGGCGGCGTCTGCGGCGGCGTCTGCGGCAGGGCCGGGCCAGGCGCAGCAGGTGCAGCAGGCGCAGCAGGCGCAGCCTGCCGGCGTGCGGGAGGCCGAGGAGCGGCACGCCGCCGACGTGGCCCGCCTCCTCACCGCCTCCATTTTCACCTCAGTGCTGGCACGGCAGCCGGGTGCAGCGCAGGCTCCGCAGGCTGGGCTGGCGGGCTCCCCCGGACCGGGCGTGCTCCTGGACCTGCCTCCGGGCCGCCAGCGGGCCGCCGACGCCAGCGGCGGCTGCGACGCCTCCCTGCCGCGCTGCCCCCGCAGCTCTGGCGGCAGCTCCAGCCCCGGCCGCCCCGTGCGGCGGCAGCTGCTGAGCGGCGGCTCGCCGGGCGGACCCGGGGCCGCCTCCGCCCGGAGCGGCTCCGACCTGAGCCCGGCGGGCGAGGCGGCGGCCGCGGCGGCGGCTGCGGCGGCCGAGGTGGCGCGGCTGGAGGGCGAGCTGGAGGCTGCTGCGGGGGAGTGCGAGGCGCGCGGGGAGGCGCTGCGCGAGTGCCAGGAGATGGTGGAAGAGCTGCAGGTGGGCGGCGGCGGTGGTGGTGGTGGTGGTGTGTGTGTGTGTGAACGGCGGCGGCGGTGGGGGGTGCTGGCGCGTGCGGCGTGTGGTGTGGCGAGGAAGGAGCCAGCACTCAAGGCTGCTGTGTCTCCTGCTGCGCGTGCTTGGCTCACCGCCCCACCCCGCCGCCTGCCTCTGCAGGCCTTTGCAGAGCAGCAGAAGAGCGAGCTGGCGGGCGTCCGCGCTGAGCTGGCGGAGGCGCAGCGCGGCGGGCGGGAGGGCCAGCTGCGCCTGCGCGGCCTGGAGGAGCGCCTGCTGGCGGCGCAGGACGAGAGCAGCAAGCTGAACAGCCAGGCGCGGGGGTGCTGGGGCGGCGGGGCGCTCGCTTTTGGGCAGGGACGCCTGGTCTGTGTGCCGCTGAGCTGCTCTTTCAATGCCTGCGTGCCTGCGCACCAACACGGCACCCAGGCAACCCCACCCCGCCCACACACACCACCGCGACACACACCACCACAACACACACCACCCGCTTCCCGCCGCCGCAGGTCAGCAAGCTGGAGCGCAAGTGCGGCGCGTACCGGGAGGAGCTGGCCAGCCTGCAGTCGATGCACGACGGCCTGCAGAGCGAGCACACCGCGGGTGGGTTGACGCGCCTGGTGTGGAGCGCCCGGGGGCAGGCGGCCGCAGAGTTCCGGCTGGCGGCTGCAGAGGCCTGCGCTGCACAGATGCATCCCCGGGCGGCCGAACCGCGGGCACGCTGCCTGGCGGAGGTGCCCCTCCTTCCCTGGCTGAATGCTGCTGCTGCTGGTGGCGCGCTGCCCCCCGTCCCGTGCCGGCTGCCCAGATTCACCCCCCTGTGTGGTGTCTAATCTGGTATCCCCCCCCTCCTCTCCCTGCCGCACAGTGTGCGGCCAGCTGACTGCGGCGCAGCAGCAGCACGAGACCGCGCTGGACCGGCTGCAGCGGCTGGCGGAGCGGCTGGCGCTGGCGCAGCAGGAGAAGGTGGGCGGGCACCCCGCGCCGGAGCGTGCTGCTTGGGGCCTGCACCCTTCAACGTCCAGTGCTCCCGACAATGGGCCTGCTTGGGACGTGCTGGCAGGCCTGCTTGCTTGCGACTTCTCGCCACGACCCCTCCTGACCAGCTCGCACTTTGTTTTCCGCTCGGCGCTGGTTGCAGGTGCAGGCGGAGCAGCAGCTGGCGGCGCTGCAGCAGCGCATGACGCTCCTGAGGTGCGCCGCTGCTCCTCCCCGGGCCTGCGTTGGCGCGCCTGCCAGGCTGCCAGCCTCTTTCGCCGCTTGCCCTGCAGCGTGCCGCATCGCGCTGCGACCTGGCAGCTGAGCCACATGCACGTGAAACGAAACTGCTGGTGCTCTCACACCTGCATGCCTGCCTTCCCCTTTCCACCCCCGGCAACGCAGGGATGAGAGTTCCCATGAGGCCGAGGTGCTGCTGCACGAGCTGCTGGTGCAGCGCCTGCGCGTCTCCTCTGCAGGAGCCAGCAACAGCGCGGGCAGCGGCAGCAGCGGCGCCGAGGTGGCCGGCAGCGGCGGCACCGCCGTGGCCTCCGCCGAGGCCACTCTGGCGCCCAACCTGCACGCCCACCAGCAGCGCCAGCAGCCCCGCCACCCGTCCCCTGCGGGAGGCAGCGGCAGCGGCGGCACCGTGGGGGCGGGCGGCGGCGAGCCGACGCCGCTGCACCCGTCGCACCCGCCGCACGCGGCGCCGCGCGGCGTTCAGCAGCCGCGCCCGCAGGCGCGGCCCGCGTCGGCGCCGGCGCCCACGCCGCCGCTGCAGGCGCAGGACGCGGGGCGGCGGGCGCTGCCGGCGGCGGCCACCCGGCTGCCGCCGCACCTGCTGCACCTGCGGCGGGTCGAGGGCGGCAGCGGAGAGCACACGCCGCACTCTGCTCGATCGGTGGAGAGCGCCTGGTCAGACTCAGGTGGGCCGGTGGTGGTGTGGTCGAGCCTGGGGTGGTTTGTTCGGGTTATGGAGGAAGGGTGTTGCTGTGACTCTTAGAGACAGCCGCCACAGAAGCACGTGCGGTGGTGCTCTGTGCGGGAAACGGCGGCTTGGCTGCCTCGCGGCCTGCCAGGCGCCCTCGCTGTCGCCGACCCTCTCCCCCGCGCCCCGCCGCCGCCGCTGCTGCTCCTGCCGCAGTGGCAGAGCTGGCGCCTGCCCTGGAGCAGAAGAAGAAGAGGAGGGGCGCGCTGCACAAGCTGGGCAAGATGCTGCGGGGCGGCGGCGGCGGCACGGTCGCCAAGGCGGGGCTGGTACCGGCGGCGGTACCTGGCCCGGGCAAGCGGCCCGATCCCGCTGCGCTGACCGCCCCTCTGGAGCACAGCATGCGAGAGCACGAGGCGACGGTGCTGCAGGAGGGTGTGCTGCAGGAGCGGGGGCAGGCAGGGCATGCGCCGGCGCCGGCGCCGGCGCACGAGCGGCAGCAGGCGCAGCAGGCGGAGCGGCGGCGGCAGCGGCAGGATGTCCAGCCGCCGGCGCCGCCGCCGCAGCAGCAGGTCGAGCCGCAGCCGGCGGCGGTGCCGGATGCCATCTGGCGGCACGTGCAGCAGCAGCAGCAGCAGCAGCAGCAGCAGCAGCAGCCGCCGCCGCCGCAGCAGCAGCGCGTCCAGCGGCAGCAGGCGGAGCTTGAGCGGCGGCAGCTGCAGTTCAGCGCCGCCGAGGATGCGGCCGCGGAGCAGCGGCTGTGGCAGGGCTACGCCGGCTGGGGCCAGCAGCCTCCGTCGCCGCCGCGCCACCAGCAGCAGCACCCTGCCCCCTTCGTCGCCGCGGCCGCCGCAGGAGGAGGGGGCCGCGGCCCGCTGCAGGAGGTCCACACAAACCTGCTGGCCCCGCCGCCGCCGCAGCAGCAGCTGCGGCCCAGCAGCGCGGCCCTGTCTGACTGCCCGCCGGAGGGCGCTCGCTACTGCTACCCAGACGCGGCCGCCGCCGGCTACATGGCCGGCCTGGCGGAGGCGGCGGAGGAAGGAGCAGGCGGCGAGGGGCTGGCGGCGGCGGAGGCAGCGGCCGCTCGGGGGCAGCGCTGGCAGCAGCGCCGCCTGCACGTGGTGCACAGCAACGCGCTGTTTGGCGGGGAGGACTATTCGGAGAGCACCTACTGATGATGAGGGGCGTTGCCCCAACTCAGCCCGCATTTTCACGGTTTGCGGTTGTTTGCACTGCTTTTGCCACCTGCGCCCCAAGCCATTTCCGTTGCACAGGACGAATGTCATCAACCTATTTACAGTAAAGGGCAGGATGGGGTTGCCATAGGCGTACAGCTGGTGCGGGGGGCAGGCAGTGACCAGGCGGTGCGCTGCGGGCGGCGACCGGCAGTCGTGAGGCGGCCAAAATGGAACCACCCCCAATCCGCCTGATTGGCACGGCCGGCACTCCTCTCTGGCCGCTGCTTGCAAAGGATCGTCCAGAGAGAGCTTGTGGAGAGGCGAGGGCGCGGAAATCAACGCCTTACCCCCGATTTTTGAAAAACCTTTCCCCGATTTCTGCCTGGCTCGTTTCCCTCCGCCCCATCGCTCCTTTGCCCAGCCCCATCCAACCCCTTGGGATCCCAGGAAGGCCGTCCAACGCCGCATCGCCCCATCCCTGCCCGGCGATCCAGCTTGTGCCGCCAGCATGCAGACCTCTGCGCAGATCTTCAGGGCGGGCGCCTCGCCGGCAGTGGCGGCCCGTGCAGCCCGACGCAGCTCCGTCGTGCGCTGCCAGGCGCCGCAGGGCCTCTCCCCTATCCAGGAGGCCGCCAAGGGCGCTGCCCTGGCCGCTGCCACCCTGGGACTCGTGCTGGTGAGCGGGGCCCGCGGAGAGGGGGCGTGCATTGCTGGCGACGGAATGCCAGCGGCGGCGGGTGGGGTGCGGACGCACCAACACCACGCCCGCAAAGCACAGACGTACTAGCTGGCACGGCCTTGCTTGTGGCGGTGGCGGCACATGCAATGCATGCACGCGGGCTCGGAGTGGCCCCCAGCAGCATGTCATCGGCAGCCCAGCCGCCACGGCACCGCGCGGCCGGCTGCTGGGCAGGCGGTCGCACGGCACACGCCGTGCCTGCACCGTGCCTTCCCTGGCCTGCTTCCCCGACCGCCGCGCTGCATGTGCTGCCCTTCCTGCCTGGCTGCTGCAGGGCAGCGGTATGCCGGCGCTGGCCGCCAAGCCCACGCCCTCGGCCTTTGAGCAGCGTGCGGCGTATGAGCAAGAGCTGCTGGTGGGTGCTTTGCTGGTGCAGCTGGGATGGAGGAAAGGGGGGGAGGGCTGGAGGTGCATAGGAATTGCAGCTGGGGCCAGAAGGGAAGGCCTGGACTTGAGGGCTGTGGAGGAGGGCTGGAGGGAGCCAACGCAGGCCGCGCAGAGCTGGGAGGGCAGCAGAACGGGGCGGCAGGGAGGAACGCAGCGCAAGGGAGTCGTCTGAGGTGGGCATGCGGAGCGCTGGGCCCGGCTGTTCACCACTGCCTGCCCCTTTGCTTGTGGCCCCGCCTGCCTGCGCTGCAGGAGTCGCTGAAGGCCCGCGGCAAGGACCTGCCCGCACTCACCTCCTCCCCAGAGGCAAGCTGACATTGCCGAGCTGCCTGCCTGCTGCTGCAGCATTTGCTGCATCCCGCCGCTGCACCGAGGCTGTGCTGACAGGGCGAGGCAGCCAGCGGAGAGAGTGCGCGGCGGCGGCCGTACGCAGGCAGCAGCCTAGGCTTTGCCTGATGCGCGGGGTGAAGCAGCTGCGTTCGCTCGCGAGGCAATTTCTCCTGCTCACCCCGGCCCTTACCCAACTCGCTGCCTCCAACAATAATGTTATGTGCAGGGCACTGTGGCGGCCCCTGAGACCAAGGCGGCCCCCCTTAAGCTGGGGTGAGCGGGCTTTGCAGTAGGGGAGGGGCAGGGTGGTTGGGCCGCATGATGCGACGCTGCCGAGCGGCCGCCACCTGGACCCATCCAGAGCCCGTGCTCTGCCAGCCAGGTCGCTACCACTTGTTGCTGAGCCTGAGTCAGTCACTGCCTTGTCAGTCACCTTCTGTCGCTACCGGCGCTCCACTTCCGCAGGCCGATTGAGAAGGTGACCATCGACACGCCCGAGGCGGTGCCCACCCCCGCCCCTCCCGTCCCTGGTGCGCCTCGCCTCAGCATGGTTGTGGGATGCAGCCGGCTGCTGGGGAGGCTTCCGGGCCGCTGGTGGGGATGCCTGGGAGCGGCATGGAGTGCTAGCGTGCAGCAGCCACCAGCCAGACCCGTTGGCTGCCAGCTCCCTGCCGTTGCACCAACACGCCTTGCCTTGCCTTGCCTTCACTCTCGGTGCCCCGTGATGCTGCAGCGACCGCCGTGGCTCCCAAGCCCACCGTGGCCCCCGCCCCGGCGCCCGCCCCCGCGCCAGTCGTGAAGGCCGAGGCCCCCGCGCCGGTGCCGGCGCCCGTGGTGCCCAAGGCTGCGCCGCCGCCCAACGCCTTTGGCAGCAGCTCTGGCCCCTCCGCCGCGGCCGCCGCCTCGCCTCTGGGTGAGCCGCCCTGGCCTGCCGATGCGCCGGCGTCGGGCTGCGGGTCTGTTCTGCAGTGCAGGTGGTGGCAGCCATGGGGCCCGCTGTGCCGACCACGGCAGGCGCCGGCTGTCGCTGTGCCACACGCCTCGCTGCGCCTCTCACCCCGCTCCCTGCGCCTGCCGCCGCGTGCCTGCCCCAGCAGGCAACCAGGGCCTGATTGCCGGCGCCGCCGTGGCCACCGTGGCGATTGCGGCTGTGGCGGTGGCCGGGTCTCAGGGCAACCTGGAGGGCGCGGTGGCCGGCAACGGGGCCGCCCCGGCCAGCTCCTCTCCTGGTGGGTGCTCCCTGTGACAGGATGGGATGGGAGGGGAGGGTGTGCGTGCACGCTGTGCTGGCAGCCACCACGGCTGCAATCAGCTGCTGCTTCTGTCTCCGGTCGGCGCCGCCCCTTTGCTGCTGCCTCCACCTCTGGCCGCTGCGCGCGTGCCGACCGCCCCCGTGCCTCCTCCACTTCCATGCCTGCAGCGGCCAGCGGCAGCAGCAGCGTGCCTCCCAACGTGGCCGAGGCTCGCGCCTGGATCGCGGCCTGGAAGTCCAAGCACGGCAAGTGAGCTTGCGGCCGGCTGGATGGCTGCCCTGGCGCCGCCGGCTGCCGGCTCCCGCGGCACGGCATGCTTCGCTGGAGGGCTGGGCTGCCAGCGCTGGCAGGTCGGCCTCGCAGCGCTGAGCTGCGGTGGCAGCGACAGCCGGCAGGTGAAGGGAGCAGTGGAAGGGGCAGCCTCCAGCGGGACCCCTGTCACCTCCCCGCCACGCCGGTGGCTGCTGTCGCCACGCTGTGAACCCTTGACGCAGTTTTTTTCTCTATTTGCGCCTTATTTATGGGTGCCCCATTTTTTTCGCGTGCGGCGCGGGTCCCTGTCCCGCCCCCAGACCGAATTGCCTTGTTGCTTGCGCCATTGTTTAGAGATTGCTTGAGAAGAGCCCACTCGCCCCCCGGGTTGTTTTGCCAAGCCAAACTGATCATCCCTCCTGCTGTGCCCACCCAACTGACCTTGCGTGTAACGAGCGGCATGCGGCCAGGCTCACATGGAGGTGTGGGGCAGTGTAGTGGGCAGGAGGGTTGTGCTGGGCGATGGATACAGAGGCAGGGCAGGCACGTGGCGGCGCCCGTGTGGCAATGGTGGCGGCGGTGGTAGAAGCTGCGGCATGGCGTCCAGACCATTCCTGCACGCTCCCTTCAGCTAAAACCATCCTGAACTTATGATCAGAGTGGCCAGAACGCGCTTGGGCGAGTCCCTGCTCCGCGTCTGGTTTCGGGCACCGGGGGACGTCTCCAGCGTGAGCAAGCTTGTCGCTACGTGCTCTGAGATTTGCCAGCAGACCAACCTGTGATGCTGGGCCACACCACTGGTGGGCTCCACCACCACGACCGCTGCCGCCACGGGCGCTCGCAGCTGGCCGCCGCCACGCCACATCCTTGCACTTGCCTGCGGGCTCCCGTCCTGCAGGCGAACAGCATAGATGGACTCGCAGTCTGTAGCAGGCGTGGCATTGCTGCTGTCCCCAGCTGCCTCCAATCACTTCACGGCAACGCTACAGCATCCCCCGCTGCGCCTGCCGCAGCGACACAGCCAGCCAGCCCTCGCCGCATGCACCGCAGCAGCAGCAGTCACGCCGCCAGCAGCAGCCCTGCGCCCGGCCAGGCGTCAGCCTCTTCAGCAGCCGCTGCAGCAGCCTCCCCGCAAACCGCGTCAGCCCCGGCAGACATTGCCGACCTGCCCGCCAAGCTGGAGCTTCTGGAAGCGGCGGGCATCGCGCGCGCCGCCGCGCTGCAGCGATACACCCCCTTCCTGTGCAGCCCCGCGCACCACATCGCCGTGCGCCTCGCCTTCCTGCAGTCCCGCGGCAAGCTGCGGCAGCCGCCCCGGCTCTACCAGGTGGGATCTGGTGGGCTTGGTTTGGAGTTGTGCTGTGGTTGTGGCGCTGGGGCGCAGACGTGTCAGCTGCTCAGCCTGTGACGGCCTTGGCTCTCGCCCTGGCTGTGCCCCGCCACTCCTGAGGCCACCCTGGTGTCCCCTGCTCTCCCCCGCATCCGTGCAGGTCATCTGCCCCAGCGACACTGAGCTGTGTGAGCTTCATGGGGAGCAGCTGGAGGAGCTGGCAGGCTTCAAGCGGCGCCACCTGGCATCCCAGGCCTGGCACCAGTTCTGCGAGCGGCACGGCGTGCAGCAGGCGCAGCCCGAGGCGCAGCAGCCGGCGAGCGGGGCGTGACCAGCCGCTCCCGCTGCTACCGTAGTGGCAGCTCATGTTCTCATCACAATCATGGATGCTGCTGGTGCACTGCTCTTTCCCTGGTGGATGGGCACTGGGATTGCAATTTGCGGTGCCCAGGCAAGCGCATATGCAAATAATGAAAGCGGTTGCGGCACCAAACCTTGAACTCAAAGAAAACTGCTACAGGCGCTGCTGCTACTGCTGCTGGGCGGGAATGGCGGTGCTGGTGCTGACCTCCAGCAGGCGGCCGTCGGCGTCGTACAGGCGGGCCATGACCAGCAGCATGTCAGGCTGGGGGCACCAGCAGGTGCTCACCCGCAGGCCCCTGCAATGGGAGCAGGGAAGGAGAGGCAGGGATGGAGTTGAGCGGCAGGAGTCCCCTGGCGACCCGGTCTGCATCCTCTGCCAGTGTCTGCGGGCGCCCCATGCACGCACTCTGCAGCCAGCTCGACGCGGCCTCCACACCTGCGCCGCTGGTTGTCCAGGCGCAGCGTCTCCAGCTGCACGCCGCAGGAGTGGGGCAGGCGCAGCAGGGCGCCGTCGCCGCCGTCCTCGGGCACCCGCACGTCAAAGCTGCGCAGCGTCTCGGCGGCGGTGTAGAGGGTGGAGGGGGCGGGGAGGCCGGTGGACATGCTGACGTCATCCACTGCAGGCCAGGAGGAGCGGCGGCGCGTGAGGTTGCCGGTGATCGGCAGGCCTGGGGGGCCCACAACAGGCACGCTACTTGAAGCTTCCCTGTGTGCTGCACGGGCACCACTTAGCCCTGAGCCTACCCGTGACAGCCGACACCTCAAACACCTTCCAGGAGCCGGTGAGCGCCTGAGAGTCCAGCAGCACCCTGCAGGGCGGCAGCCGCAGCCGCGCAGCAGCGCCGCGTTCAGTCAGCGGCTGCGGTTTGCAGCACGCGTGCGCCGCTGCAGCCGCCTGGCCCGCCAGCCCTCACCGCCTGCTGGCCTCCTGCTGCTCCGCCTCGCCGTCGCTCTGGGAGGAGGGGTTGTAGGAGCCCGGCAGCCCCTCCCAGGCCTCGCGGCTGACCGCCACCCGCAGCGGCTGGATCTCAAGGTCGGTGCCGTCGCCGCCGCCTGCAGGCAGGCACAGCGGCAGGCATGTGGTGGACAGAGCTGCGAGGGCCTGTTCTTGTGCCGGCCCCTGCAGGCTGGCAGGTGGTGCGGAGTTAGCCAGCCGGCACCGCCACCAGCGTGAGTTTGGCGGCCCCCACCTGCTGTGTCCAGTGTCAGGCGGATGCGCAGCCGCTGCTCTCCCCCCCACTGCATGCAGTGCTCAATCACCACCGCGGTCCTGCAGCGCAGCATGGCATCGTGCAGGGGCAGACACGCGCATGCCAGTCAGCGGCTTCACAGCAGAGCCAGGGAGCCAACCAAGGTGCCACATTGAACGCATGGCAGCCCGCTGGCTGGCCTACCCACGCACCACCACCCACCAGTCAAACTCAGCCTGCTCCTGAGCGGTAATGGCCTCCACGTCAACCTGCCTGCCGCTGCCGCCCTCGTCCTCCTCAGCCCCCTCCTCACCCTCCTGCAGACGGGCAGCAGCGGCAGCGGCAGCGGGCAGCGGGCTGGCAATCAAGTGCTGGTAGGCTCCAGCAGCGCCCGACCGCCCGGCAGCCGCCACCACACCCGGCACACCAGCCTAGGGCACAGCAGCCCTGGCCTGCAGGCGCACCTCTGCAATCAGCTCCAGCGAGTCGACCGCCGACTCCGCCGCCATGGCCGCCTCCAGCGCCGCCGTGGCCGCCAGCGCCGCCATGTCGTCAAACTCGACCTGCGCCGGCGCCTGCACCTCCTCTGGCGAGCCTGCGGCGACAGGTCGGGGCCGGGACGGCAGGCCGCAGGCTCAGCAGGCAGTAACACTCCACACAAGCAAAAAGGGTGAGCCGGCCATGGCGAGGTGCTGAAAGCTATGCTGGCTCGCCAGCAGCAACGCAGTCCTACCAAAGCGGCAGGGGCAGCAGGCAGCGCAGCGGGGCTCACCAATGACGCTGGGCCCCAGGCTGTAGCTGCCGCCGTCAAACACCACCAGCCCCTCCTGCTCGGAGCTGAACCGCTCCTCGTCCCAGCACTCGGCCAGGCGGCCGCCCGCCGCCGCGGTGGTGGAGCAGGCCGGAAACTGCAGGCGGACACAGACGGAGGCAGGGACTGCGGGCACTCAGCGCATGCTGCGTGCACCGACATGGCTATGCAAAGCGTGTGAGGGGCAGGTATGTTGCTGTTGAAGGCGACTCTGCATTGTTTTGGCTGATGCTGAAGCGGCAGACGCCGTGGCACGTGCAGGGCACCTGCAGCTGCCCCCCCTGCACCATCTCTCGCTGCAGGCCCTCCGGGGTGGCGGCGCGTGCCATGTGCCTGCAGCGGGGGCGGCAGAGGAGGCAGACTTGCTGAGCTGGAACCGCACAGGCCGGCCCGCGGGTGCCAGGCCCGGTGCCACAAAAGCACTCCGCCGCCACAAAGCAAGTCCAGCCCGCTCGCCCATGCCGTGTCCTGCAGCACCTACAAACTGTACACCCCAGCACCCGTGGGGGGGTACCAGGCACCTGCCCCCGCCTCCACCCCCCACACACGCCCGCGCGCCCACCTGACCACGCTGTCGGTGCCGGCCTCCTCATCCACCACCCGTTGCTCCACGCAGCACTGGTGCAGCAGCGTCAGCGGCTTCCTGCCGTCGTCCAGAGCCAGAGGCTCGGGCTGGCCTGCAGGCGGGTGGCCAGGCGGTGGCGCGCGGCTCTCAGTCCAAGATGCATCGGCAGAGGCAGCCGGATGGCCATCCAGCCAGGAACCAAGCATGCGAAGCCTCCTCCAGCGACGGCGTGACCCCAGCACCAGCACCAGCAGCCAGCCAGCCGCCACGTGCCTGTGAAGGGGCTGTACGCCGCGGTGATGCCGCACCACAGGCCATTTGTGACCCCGCAAAAGGTGGACCAGAGCGGCGCGGGCATGCGGTCTGCGGTGCTCAGCTCTCCCTTGACATGCATGCGCAGAGGGGGCACCAGGTACGAGGGCTGCTCTGGCGCTGCCTTGCGCGGCGCGCTGGCCGGCTGCTGCTGCCTGCTGCGCGGGGCGCCGCCGCCGCCGCCCCGCCGCCGGGCGGTGCCGCCCTTGCCGCTGCCCCGGTTGCTGGTGCCCTTGCTGCTGCTGCCGCTGCTCCCGCTGCTGCCTTTACTGTCTGCGTTTGCCGAGCAGCGGAAAGCCGCTCCCCTAGGGTGCCGTGGTGCCAGCGGCGGAGCTGCGGGGCGGGGAGGCAGGGAGACAGCGGCAGCAGTAGGGCGGCGGCGGCAAGTGGCCGGTGGTGCAGGCGGCAGCCGATGCGAGCCCTCAGATGCACGCGATTATCTCTGGGCATGTGTTTGCTGCAGGCAGAGCCCTTCAGGGCACACATGCAACGCACCTCGGCATGGGGCACAGTTGCAGGTCCGCAGGCCTGTGGCACCTATCACAGTACTCATGCTGCTTGCTGCTGCAGCCGGGCTGCCCCCCGTTCGTGAGCAGTAGACCCGCAGCACTTGGTGGGGCAGCAGCCACGTCCAGGCAGCGGCGGCTCGTCAATTGAGCTCGACCGGGATCGGCAGAGGCCTGATACGGCGTGCAAAAAATTGTTTGCCAGCGAATGCCACGTTGCAAGCAAAAAATGAGGCACGCCCGTTTGGGGCTGTTTCCCCCACAGATTGCAGCGCCCGGAACCTTGCAGAGAGACCGACAGCCGTCCACAGGCAGTCGGTTCCTTCCCATCGATCAATCGGACTCGCACTTCACTGCCTGCCGCTCCCCCCAGCACAGGCGAGCACCTGCGCAGGGCCATTTGCTTCTCACCAATGCGCCTGCAGGTCGGCAGGTCGAGAAAGCTAGGAAGGAGCGTCTGCCGCCCAGGCGACGGACCGCCGTGCGGCGTGCGCCGAGCACGCACAGCCCATACACCCGTGCCGCAGGTCCCAGGCAGAAATAAATGTACGACTTCTGCTTCACACCCATCTACGCCGCGCTGCTGGCCCTTGGCGGTATCATCGGCTTCATCAGCAAGGGCAGCACCGCCTCGCTAGGTGGGTGCGCCGCCTGCCGCAGGCGGTGTGGCTTGCGGGGTGGAACACAAGCCGCAACACCCACTGCCACTTGTGCTCGCCGCCGTCCCTGCGCAGGCGGCGGCCTGGGCTCTGCAGCTGTGCTCTCGGTCTGCACCTATGTGTCGCTGCAGTCGTACCACCGCGGCCACCTGTGCAGGCCTGCCACGGTCGTCTCGCTAGGTGGGTGAGCCGGAGGTGGCCTGGTGGCCTGGTGCCTGCTGCAGCTACGCTGCTGTGCCTTTGCTCACCACTGCTGGGCTGTGCTCAGCCTGTTCCTGGTTTGCTGCTTCCTTGGGAAGCGCAACATTGCTGTACATGCCCACGGCTGCTGCTGCCTGGCCTCCTCGCTATCCCGCAGTGGTCAGCAGCTTGCTTGGGTATGTGATGTGGCAGCGGTACAGCCGCACAGGCAAGCTCATGCCTGCTGGCCTGGTGGCGGGACTCAGGTGGGTGGGAGCAGGGAGCAGGGTTGGGGTTGGCTGCAGTCCGGCCTCTGCGTGTGTGCTGCCGGGTGCAGAGCCTGGATTGACGCAGCTGCGCCACAATGGTGCCTGCCCTCACCCGGGCCCGCCACCTCCCCCTGCTGCAGCGCCGCCATGACTGCTTTCTACCTCTGGAACCTGCTGCTCTTTAAGCCCAACCTGCCCGCCCCCAAGCAGCAGTGACGGCAGCGAATGGGCCGTGTACCAGCAGCATGCCTGGCACGCATCAGCAGGGGGAGGATGACCTGCAGCTTTGACATGTGTCCACCGTAATGCATAGTAATGTGACTGTCACCAGCGAGGACGATGGACAAGGAATGCAGGGACACCTCAATGGAAGTGCCAAAAACTTCGATGCCTAACAACATTACAGTTGCCTCGCTACCCTGCCAGGGTGCTGCCAAGGTGCATCACAAATTCAGCCGGCAGGCCGCAAAGTCGCTACAGGTGTGATGTTGGGCGGGCACAGTCAGTACACGGGCTCTAGGAGAGGGGCTGCCAGCTGGCTGCCGCATCAGGGCAGCCGGCCCCGGCGCGCTACCGCTCCATGCCCCGCACCGCCGCCTCCTTGGCCTCGGTGGCAGCGTCCCGGTGGCCCAGCCCCTCCACCGCCGCCGTGCCGTCGGCCGGCTCGGCCAGCGGCGCCAGGCGGGACGCCTCGGTCTCGCGGTAGTGCCCCTCGATCTCTATGCCATAAGAGTATGGCAGCACAGAGGAGTCGACGGCTGCGATCTGCGCAGACAGCGCAGGCAGCGAGTTCAGCGGCGGCAGGTGCGACCGGGGCCTCACGCTGCTGCCTGGGCTGGCCGCTGCATGCCCACCCTCCCCTACCCCATGCTGCTGGCAGCAGGCGCGGCACCCACCTTGGCCTGCGTCCAGGTTCCGTCCCGCTGGCGGTACATCACGATCTGGCCCTTGGTGTAGTGCTGCTGCGGCAGCTGTTGTGGTGCCGGCTGCGAGGTGCTGCTTGGGCCGACCGCCGCCTCTGCTGCTCCGCCTTTTGCTCGACGCAGCGCGGCCTCGGCCGCCGCCTGCCGCGCATCTGCCGCCGGCACCGTGCCACCGCCCAGCTTCTTCCCGCTGGCGGCCGCTGTCTGCTGCATCACTGTCTGCTGCTCAGGAGGCAGGTGGTAGTCGACAGTGCCCTCAAAGGCGGGGCCTGCATGCGGGCAGCAAGGGCGCAGGTGGTTCCGTGACCAGAAGATGCGGGTTGGGTTGGGGGCGGGCGGTGAGCGCCGCTGAAAAAGGCCGCCTCTACCAGAAAGCTGCAGAAAGCTGCACGCTAATACGTCAGCCATGCGTTGCACCTGCCAAGCTGAGTGCTGCCGCTCCGCGCCAGTCAAATGCGTCGCACTCTCGCCGCAGCTGCAGAGCAGGGGATGCGGGCGGCGGTTGGCGGTGGCAGCGCAGCAACACGCCCAGCACCTGGGGGCAGGTGTGAAGCCCAAGTAGCTTCGAGAAGAGGTGCTGAATGCCTCCTGAAAGGTGCTGAGGAAGTGTGGCGGCGGCGACGGCGCAAGGGGGGGCAGTTGAAAGCGGCGGCAGGCGGCGCGCTGCAGCAACGACGAGGGCTCGCGCAACGATGTGCGCTGACCTGTATCTGCAGTCGCTGCCCTATGTTTCGATATTGCGCAGCAGCAAGGGCGAACAGAAAGCGAAAGTTGCCCTCGGCTGTGTGGATAACAGGCCGCCAAGCTAAATCGAATCGCACGATGGTGCGTGTGAGGCGAAAGAACGGCGGCAAAGCGCGCGGGGCGATAAGTGGGGGTGCGGCGGCGGCGGGACGGCACAGCGGCAGAAGCGCGCGCCAGCGTTCCCTCGACCTGTCCCGCTGCTTTTTCCGCTGGCCCGGCCCTGAATGCGACTGGAACCTCAAGCTCCCACTCCTGAGCCTGCCTCTTGCCCCGCCGACCACCCCGCGGGCAGCAGAAGGTGTGGGCAGTAACATTTGCCAGGCGCCGCAGCCCCCACCCTGTGCTCACCTGCGAGTTGAGCTCCTTGAAGTTGTCGTCGTGCTCGCCCCACACCATGTGGGCCAGCTCATGCAGCAGCGTCTCCCTGATCCGGTCGTACCGGCGGAACCTGCAAGCACAGCGCGGCGGCGGCGGCCGCCGCTGCTCACAGCGGCTAGCCTGGGCGCAACACATGCCGCTGCGGGCAGTGCGGAGGCCGCCGGATCGCTGGCTGCCCGCTGCCCAGTCGGCAGCCACGCGGGCGGTCATGCGCTCACCCATGCAGGTCGTCTGTGCGCAGGCGCAGGCTGATCTCCTGGCCTCGGTTGATGTTGACGCCCAGGATGCACACAGGGCTCACCCCCACCTTGCCCTCGGGGGGCATCTCGCTGCGTCGTGCAGGCGGAGGAGGAGGCGGGCAGCCACGGGCAGTGGAAGGTGAGCGCTGGCGGCTGAAGAAGGCAGGGGCAAGCAGGCCAGGTGCAGGGCTGCCAGGCTGGAGGGCAACAAGCGGTGGCATGCATGCAGCAGGCAGGGCCAGCGGCAGTTTGGGGTCTGCAGACCGGGGAGGCTGCACTGCCGGCCGCATTCCTCTGCTGCCTCACCTGAGCAGGCCCACCGTCCACTTGTGCTTGCCCATCACCCCCACAATGCCGGGATCCGCGGCCAGCCTGCAGCGGCAAGGAGACGTGGATGCAGGAGGCACCCAGGGTGTGGCAGCGGCCAGCGAGCGAGCTGCCGCAGCTGCTGTCGAGCAATGCGTGGGAGACGTGGCTGGCTAGCTGGAAGTGGTGGCTGCTGCGCAGCAGCAGCTCACTGGGCGGCATGGCCAGCCTGTGGCAGCTGGATAGCCCTCCTTGTCCCTCTCCCCCACATCCAGCCAACCTGTGCAGCAGCTTGAGCGCCTCGGATGGCGGGGGTGTGAGCCCCGACCGCTGCCAGGCCTCGTACCGCTGGAAGGTGTGAGGCCCTGCGGGCGGGCCCTTGGCCGCTGGCGCTGCCCCCACCCGCCGCAGCTCCCGCCGCAGCTCTTGCTCAAATGATGCCATCCTGCCGTCCTCCCGCGCCGCTTGCACCGCCTCCACGTCCGCCTGCCGGCTGGCCAGCATCTTGACGCGGGCGCCATCGCGCAGGCCTGCAGGTGGGGCAGAGTGCTCTGAGCTGAGGAGGGACGGGATGGCGGCTGGCAGCAGCAGGGGCGGCGGCCAGGAACGCCACACCCGACGGAGCAAAATGCAACACCTCTTGTGCCATGCACCCACCTGCCTCCTGCACCGTCACCCCCGCCTGATCCTCTCCCAGCCGCAGAGCGCCCTTGCTGCCCGGCACCAGCAGCTTGATGGTGTGGGGGGCCACCGAGAAGCGGTCGGCGAGCGCGGTGGCTAGTTGCTGCAGAGTGCCGTCCGCCGCGACCACCACCTCTGCCGACTCCCTACCGAACTGCACCGTCAGGCGCCGCTGCTCCTGGTGCTGGGTCATCTGGGACCGTCAGGCAGGTGCTTGCGGGCCTTACTAGGAAGCCTCACAGCGGTTCGAGATGGTGCCTCCTGGTTGGCGGCGCCGGAGGCCTGGGAGAGCGGGCACAGGTTGTGCAGCCGATGTTTGCTTCGTTTGCCAGCACCAATTGCCGAAACAGAGCCCACTTCCTCATGCAGCGCTCCGTCTTTCCAAGGCCGCCGAGGTCCCTCTTCACGGGGCCCATTCCAGCCACCAATCACCTGCTTTGCTGCACCGTCCTCTCAGCCCTCCAGCCGCCGCCCTACTCCACCCTTCAGTCAGCGCCGCGCATCAGTGACTGGTGAGTCTGCTGCCCACACATGCGAGCTTGGCCGACGCCAGCGGCAGCGCTGCGTTGCTGAGCGGCCCGCCTGCGGCGCTGCCCAGCCGCGCTGTCAAGTCCGCCATCCCGCTGCCGCCGCCACTATAGTGGCTAGCTAGCGGCAGGCGGCGGGTCGACGAGCGGGCGTGTCCCTCCTTGCTGCTTCCTGCGCTCTGCCCTGCTGCCTATCGCGCCCTGCGATCATCCGCACGGCGCGGGTGTGCAAGGCTTATCGCAAATGCAGCTGCCTGACTGTGTTCCTCCGCCAGCCGCTGCCGGCCTGCGCTCTCACGCTCTCTCGTGCGTGCTGCACCCCCTTCACCCCCTTTCCGCAGTTTGCAAACATGAACCTCTCCGGCAACCAGGACTGGGACACTGTGGTGCTGAGCAAGAAGCGACCCAACGCGTGAGCATGCCAGCGCGTCGGGGTGGGGAGCCCAGCAGCCTGGCATCGGGTCGGCGGGACCCCTTGAGGCACGACCTCGCCGTCAGCTGCCACACTCACCCCTGCCAGCCCCGCTCCTCCGCCTGCCCCTGCAGCGCTGCCGCACAGAAGCCCTCGAACGTCAATGCGGCAATCAGGGCGGGTGCGTTGTCGCGGTGGGGAGGGTCTGCCTCTGCCCCCATTCTGGGTGTCGGGTCAGCCTGCCTGGCTCCCTTTCTGCTGCGCAGTGCTGCTGCATGCACCTGCAGCCTGTCGCCGCCCTCGTCACTGTGCGTATGCCCACCGCTGCTGCCGCCGCCGCATCCTGCTGCTGCCTGCCCGCAGGTGCACAGGTGGACACAGTGAAAAAGCAGACTGGCGGCAATGCCAGCGCTGCACGCGGCCCCATCAAGAGCGCAGGTGCGCTGATGCCGCCGCTGTGCTATGGGCTGCTCTTCGGCTGGCTTCCGCTGCTGCGCTGGTGCCGGGCCGCGCGGGTCGGAGCGCTGTGTGCGCTGCTCACCTGGCTGCCTCACCCGGCGCCCGCCTGCCTGCCCTCCCGCTGCCGCAGCCAAGCTGGAGAACGACACAGAGACGTTTGAGCACGACCGCGTGAGCAGCGAGCTGAAGAAGCAGATCCAGCAGGCGCGGCTCGCCAAGAAGCTGACGCAGGCACAGGCACGCGGGGGGGGAGGCGTGGTGGGCGGGGGATTTGCTGGCCGGCCGGAGCCTACGCCGCTGGTTGTGCTTGTGTTCCCCGCTTCCCTTCTGCTGGCGCTTCCCTTTCACTTGAGCACGGCGTTATGTACTGCTGCTGTACCGCTGCGCTCCGTCCAACCTGCCTCCGACCGCCGCCGTTTCCCCCTCTCCACCCCCCTGCCCCCTGCAGCTGGCCCAGATGATCAACGAGAAGCCGCAGCTGATCAACGAATGTGAGTTAATGCTTGCTGGCTCCTGGAAACTTGCTCAAGTGTGCTGGGAGCCAGCTGAATGGCAGAGCCCAGCAGGCCGCAGCAAACCACGTGCGCATTGTTGCTGCTGCTGCAGACGAGAGCGGCAAGGCGATACCCAACCCACAGGTAGGGCCGTGGGGCTGTTGGTGCAGCACGGGCAGGGTTGTCTGCCGCTGACCAGAGCTGCCGGGCCCTGCTGTTGCTGCTGTTGCTGTTGCCGCCACAGCGAACTGGCTCACGCGTGGCCGCCGCTGTATGCTGAGCACCGCCTGCCCTGCTCCCCTTGTCCGCAGATTCTGTCCAAGATGTCGCGTGTGCTGGGCGTCACGCTAAAGAAGAACCCCGGCAAGAAGTGAGGCGGGCGGGCGAGGCATGTGAGATGTCCTGCAGCAGTGATGCTGCCTGCTGGCTCTCTAGAGATCTGGTGGCGCTGCCTTGTCCCCCGGGGGCCCTCAGCCTGCTTGAGTATTTGATTCTCTGTTGCCTATCCTTCTCTGCTGCGTTCTGCGCTTTGTACCAGTACAGTCAGCGTGCTGACCCTGCTTTGCGTGGGTACAATGTAAGGGTCATGTCCCAGATACAACAGCGGCAGGGCAGAGGCCGAAATGCAAACTGCGGGCGGGCGGGACGATGACAGCTGGCCCAGCAGGCTCAGCGCCGTGGGCGCGGCCTTGGACCAGCCTTGGACCGGGCTGTTCTCTCTCTGAGGCCTCGTTGAACCTGTGGGAGGCAAGGCATGCACATCGGTTTCGCATCGGTTGGAAAAACCATGTCCCGCACCCTGCTTCCTGCGCCAGCGCTGGCGCTGCTGCTGGCCGCGTGCCTGACCTCTGCTGCCCCCCCGCTCGATGCCTGCGACAGGCTAGGCCCCAGAGTGCAGTGCGGTGAGCTGGGTGGCAAGGGTCGCTCAAACCCTTGGAGTAACCTTGGCAGAACCCAACCCAGTTTGCCTGTCTGCTACATGTGGAGCAAGTGCATGCTACGGCGCCTGGGCCCAGCTGTGCTGCCGTGCTGGCTGCCGCCCCCCCAAACACGCTCGCCGCCGCCCCGCCCCGCAGGCTCGATCGCCGTCTCGCAGCGCACCTGCGAGGAGCAGGACTGCTGCTGGACGGTGCAGCCGCTGGACACCGAGCCCTGGCAGCCCGACGTCTTCCTGCCCTCCTGCTTCTACCCCAACACCGGCGCCAGCGAGTATGCGCTGCAGGAGCCGTCTGTCGGCCTGGCCGAAGGCGACATGGGTGCGTGGGAGACGGCTGCCCGCCGCCTACTCACCCAGCCGCCTCCTCCTGCCTGCCCTGCTGCGCCATGCTGGTGCTGTGCCCCGCCTGGCTAGCTTTTACCCGCCTGCCCCGCGCGGTTCATGCCGACTGTGCAGGCAATGCCACGCTGACTAACATGACGAGCACGCAGCCTGAGCTGGGCGGCGACTTCCAGACGGCGGCGCTGAGCGTGGAGGAGTTCACCCCAGGCAAGGCACACCGTCCGCTCCACCCTTCAAGCGCCGGCCAACCTTGAATGCAGCCACCAGCACCCCGATTGGCGGCAGCGGCTGTGCATCGCTGCTGCGCTGGCCCAGGCATGGTGCGACAACTCACATGCATGCCGGCTCCGCTCCCCATGCAGACGTGCTGCGCATCCGCATCATTCCACTCAACGCTAGCGCGCCACCGCGGTGGGAGGTGCCGCCCGAGTTCTTCGCCCCAGATTCCCTCCTGGCAGGTGCGCTCCAGCTGGCTGGGAGGAGGCTGTCTGCAGGGAGGAGGCTGCATGCTGCTCGCCAGCCCCCTTCCTGTGCCCTTGTTTACCTGACAGCGTCCAGATACAGCTGGGGCGCTGTCTGAAGACGGGGCAAGTGTCCAAGACGTTTGCTCCCTTGCTTGCCGTGCAGGTGGCGACGGCGGCGGCACCCAGCCGGTCACTGCCCCTCGCCAGTTTGAGGTGGACGTGGAGGATGCGCCCTTTGGGTTCACCGTGCTTCGCGTGGACCGCCAGAGCGGGGCCCCCCTCGCCACCACCTTCAACTCCAGCGGCCTGCGCCTCATCCTCAAGGCGAGCGCTGGAACGACTTGCTGGCCGCTTGGTGCTGTGTGGTGTCGCCAGCTTCTGCACGATTGCTCTGGCCCATTGCCAAATCCCATCCTTGTGGAACTGTCGCTGCTGTACCACCTTGTACCCCGTCAACGTTGTATACTGCAGGATCAGTACCTGGAGCTGTCTACCCACGTGGACGCCGCCTCCTACATCTATGGCGGCGGCGAGCGCTCCTCGGAGACCACCTACATGACGGTGAGGCCGCAGGGCAGGCAGCTGCAGGGCGCCAGTTCCTGGGCCAGTCCCTGGCCGCAGGCGTCTGCTGTAAAAAAAGGGCAAAAGCCGGCAGCACAGGGTTCCTGCGTCGCCTTTCGTGGCCGCAAAGTTTGCCTGCGCGGCGTGAGTGGATCACGTGGAGCACCCTCCTGCCTGCTTGTCCTTACCATCATTTTGCACACACCTTCACCCCCGCCTGCAGCGCAACGGCTACCCCTATGCTGGGTGGGCCCGGGACCAAAACCCGCAGGTGCCCATGCGCAACACGTACTCCTCCTGGCCCTTTGCGCTGGTGCTGGAGCAAGGTACGGCTGGAACTGCTGCCTGGGGCGATGAAAGGTGGTTCTTGTCTGTGAGCTCCTGAGACATGTCTTTCTTTCTGGCCCGGCTGGCTGCACCAACCCTCATTTGCTTTGATACCTCTGGCCTCTATGCCTGTCCTGTGGCGCAGACGGCACTGCCTGGGGCGCCCTGCTGCTCAACAGCAACGGCATGGAGATGGCGGCCACTCCCGACAAGCTGACCTGGCGAGCCATCGGCGGTGCCATTGATCTGGTGAGCAAGTGTGCGTGGGGTCTGTGTCGCAAGTTCCTTAGGGACATTCAGACATTAGCTGCTATCCAGCTTTCAACTCTCTTGGTGTCTGCCTGGCTGTTCCTGCCAACCCGCCCCAGCAGTTTGTCTTCCTGGGCCCCACCCCACTGGATGTCATCGACCAGCTGACAGCCGTGGTGGGGCGCCCCGTCATGCAGCCTTTCTGGGCCTTCGGCTTCCACCAGTGCAGGCGAGCCATCTCTTGAGTCTCAATCCGGTCTGCGTGCGCGCCTGCAAGTCTGTTCTGCCTGCTTGCTTTCCAGGCTGCCAACCTCCTTGGAAGCCTTGACGTGGCTCCATATGCGCTCCGCTGTGCTGAGCCATGCCTGCTTCGCTCTGTGCTGCAGGTATGGCTACAAGACGGTTTGGGAGGTGGAGGGTAAAGGTAAAGGTAAAGGTAAAGGTAAAGGTAAAGGTGGGGAAGAGCCTCCACAAGCTTAACTTCCCGGTTTTAACGTCTAGCTTTAGACCATTATTTGATCTGCCCGACGCGCCAAGTGCAGTACCCCCCACTAGTAGTGAATGGGTCCCGGGGAGGCCTGTGCCGAAGCCTTGGCGATTCTATTAGGCGTTCCCGAAGGAATTGGCTTGGATTGGCGCTGAGCCGGTCAGCTATGCCGCGTTTGTCCTCACAAAGTTTCGACATGGGAGGAATCGAACCTGTGCCCTCTCGGAGGGTTTAGACACTAGCTCCAGCGCCTTCAAAGAAGGCCTTTCTTAGCCGCGGCCCACACGAGGGTGTTGTGGGCAACTACTCCGAGGCCCGCATCCCTCTGGAGACCATCTGGGTGGACATTGATCATAGTGAGCGCCAGCTTAGGGTCGCTGTTTAAGTCACGTTGCTGGGGTATGGCTGCTGCTCTTGAGGCAGCCAGCATGCTTGCGTTCGTGGTCCAGTTGGGCTGCCGGTTCTTCAGTCAGCATGCCTTTTTGCTGAGCTGCCTCTGCCCCCTCCCTTCTGCTTCGGTAGTGGACGAATACCGCGTATTCAGGTGAGTCTGCCTTGGGTGCTCTTTGCCAGCCGGTGGCCGAGCCTGTGAGCCAGCCCAGCCAGCACATGATGCAGAGCCGCTCGTGCCCCCGCGCAATCCTCGCACGGGTTAATCGTCTCCTTGTGTCAACCTGCTCTGCAGCTTCTCGCCGGAGTTCTATCCCCTCCCAGAGTTTCAGGTAAAACTTGCACTGCCTTTCAATGTTGTCTGTCTGTCTGTCTGTCTGTCTGTCTGTCTGTCTGTCTGTCTGTCTGTCTGTCTGTCTGTCTGTCTGTCTGTCTGTCTGTCTGTCTGTCTGTCTGTCTGTCTGTCTGTCTGTCTGTCTGTCTGTCTGTCTGTCTGTCTGTCTGTCTGTCTGTCTGTCTGTCTGTCTGTCTGTCTGTCTGTCTGTCTGTCTGTCTGTCTGTCTGTCTGTCTGTCTGTCTGTCTGTCTGTCTGTCTGTCTGTCTGTCTGTCTGTCTGTCTGTCTGTCTGTCTGTCTGTCTGTCTGTCTGTCTGTCTGTCTGTCTGTCTGTCTGTCTGTCTGTCTGTCTGTCTGTCTGTCTGTCTGTCTGTCTGTCTGTCTGTCTGTCTGTCTGTCTGTCTGTCTGCACTGCACTGCACTGCAATGCCACCGTGAGTGCCTTGGCTCTGCTTCTGCAGAACTTTGTGTCGCGCCTGCACGCCAATGACCAGCACTGGGTACCAATCCTTGATCCCGGCATTAAGATCGACGAAGGTGAGCTGCTCTGGTCGCAGGCAGGTGCAACGGCACGTGGTCTAGCAAGGGAGTGCTGTGTTATTTTCAGCCGTTTAAGCCGTCTTGCATGTCCTGTTGCAGCAGGGCTGCTGACGTCAGCTCTGGTGCAGCATTCATTGCAATGCCGTTCTTTGCCAGTTCAGGCCCTCACAGAGCCACATGCTCCTCTGCTCTGTCCAGGTTTTGATCCCTACCTGGACGGCCTGCAGCAGAATGCGTATATCCTGGATGAGCGTGGAGATCCCTACATCGGCTGGGTGAGCCCAATTGATCTGGCTCCTCAGCCAGCATCACTTCCCCGCGCTCGCAAGCTTCTCGTTCTTCTTTCCAAAGCTGCCCCTCCTTTCCCCGCCCCGCAGGTGTGGCCTGGCGGCTGCCACTTCCCAGATTTTGGGTTCAATCCCGCCGTAGACGCTTACTGGCTGGCCCAGCTTGACATCTACAACGGCTACGCTCAGTGGGACGGGTTGTGGATCGATATGAATGAGAGTGAGTATTCAGTGTGGGGTGTGGCTGCAGTTGGGTGGAAGGGCAGCTGCCTGCTGGGTTGTGAGCAAGCATACTGCACTGGCACGCGCTACATGGTTGTGCACTCGCCGCCCGGCAGCTGGCATTGCACTCTATCACTTTACAGCCTTACCCCGTGCCCTGCTGTGCTGCCTGCAGTTGCCAACTTCTGCACAGGCAACGTCTGCCACATGCCCACAGCTGGTGGGCGTTTGCAGACTGCACACACACTCCCCCTTACTCAGCCCAGCACCAATGGGGTTGACTGCGCCCACAGTTCGTGCCCTGTGACGATCGACGTACTAACCATGCCCCTGCAGAGGCGGTGGCCAACCAACGCGGCTTCCCGCCGTTCCAGTGCCAGCTGCTGTGCTACGATTCCCTCACCGCGGGGCTCAGCAATGCCGACCTGGCGCTGGTCAGCCCGCCCTACAAGATTGCCAACAGCCTGACTGCGGCCGAGCTTAACTTCAAGGCGAGGCCTGCCTGCCCGCATTGCTGCCATCTTACCTTTGCCAGCTTACCTCTGCCTCGCAGTGTTTCTGGCCATGCTTGCAAACCACGCTCCCAACGCTGCAACTGAGTTGAACATATCCTGGGCCCTCTGTTCCGGCATTCCACTCACAGTCTCCTCCGCCCTCCCTGCGTCGCAGACCTCGTCAGTGCTGGCGCGCCACGCGGGTGACGTTCTGGAGTATGATGCTCACAATTTGTATGGTCTGGCCGAGGCGCGTGTCACGGCTGCCGCCATCCGCCTGATCAAGGGCACTCGCCCCTTCATCCTCACCAGGTGTTGTGTCCGCTTCAGGGGTCAGCCCCTTACATTGCACTGACTTGTCACCAGGACGCGCACAGCCTTACCAACACCATGCTTCTTCGATTCATCCTGAGTTCCGGGCGCCGCTGTGCTATTGCTGAACACACGCGGCTTCCTGGCCCATGACACAGCCGCGGTAGCAGCCTTGCTGCCTGCTGCGCCAAGTGATGTGCTCCTGTTCACTGAGACACACCACTTGCCGGGCGCCACCCCACCCAGCCTGCAGGGCTACTCGCTTGTGAACCACCGACCAGGGACCCCCTGCTCGACGGGCAGGGGACGCGGCGGCGTGGCCATCTACGCCCGCAGCTCTCTGGTGGGTCGGGTCCAGCAGTGGCACAGCTGGGAGGGAGTGGCTTGGATTCAGATCCGGGGGGAGGCTGGCCCCCCGCGATACGTGGCGAGTGTGTACCTGCCGCCACAGCGGACCAGCGAGCAGCTGGCTGCATTTTATGGGAGATTGCAGCAGGATGTCCTCGCTGCACAGGCGGCTGGCGGCACGGTATGCATTGGGGGGGACCTCAATGGCCGCACCGCCAGCCTGCCAGACTGGGTGGAGAGTGAGGAGGGGCGCACTCTCCTAGACCGCTGCGTTGCGCTGCCCCCCCGCGCTAGCTGCGACGGGGAGGTAAACCCCCAGGGGCGGGCGCTCCTGGGTTTCTGCGCTGCCACGGGCCTGGCTATCGCCAATGGGCGCCTAGATGGTGACCAGCAAGGGGAGTGGACGTTCCACTCCCTGGCACATGCCGGGAAGAGCCTGGTGGACTACTTCCTGTTGAGCGGGGAGGTGGTGGGCCGGGCTGGGAACAGGCTGCTGGTGCAGCCCCCAACAGATCGATTCGACCACGCCACCCTGCGCCTGCAGCTAGCGGGTGATTCCCAG